>NW_003547062.1:13107-16919 GCF_000090795.2 Amphimedon queenslandica | reverse complement strand
GATGCCAGCAGCCTCTTCCACCACCTCCTGACAATATAACAAATGCTAAACAAAGGCAGTCATCTTGGAGTAAATCATTACTGTTGATAACAGTATTACTCTGTCTCATATTGATATTATTAATAATTATACTGGGCATTGTAGTGTATGATAAGTATGCTACTGGTAATAATGTTGAGTGTACTAATACTGCAACTGGTGCTAGCAGTAGTAGTAATACAAATGAATGGGCTGATCGTATAGCTAAAAATATTAGCCAGAAGATTCCCAACTTCAACGAATGGGCTAATGGTGTAGCTCAAAAAGTTTATCAAGAACTAAATGGCAACAGCCTCAATTGTACAGAAGGAGCTGATCATGTAATCTACACCATTAATAAAACAATAATGCAGATCCTTCCAGACTTTAATGAATGGGCTAATCGTGTTATCTCTAAAGTTAACAGCAATGTAACAGGGAGCCTTCCTGACTTCAGTGAATGGGCTAATGGTGTTGTCTCTAAAGTTAACAGCACTGTAACAGGGAACCTTCCTGACTTCAATGAATGGGCTAATGGTGTTGTCTCTAAAGTTAACAGCAATGTAACAGGGAACCTTCCTGACTTCAATGAATGGGCTAATGGTGTATCACAAAATACCCTACGACTTATTCAGAACAATATCAACTTCACTGAACTTGATAAACAAATCTTACAAACTACAAGATATTCTGCACAAAAGCTCATTGACATTGTCAATACTCTCTCTAATCTACAAGACACCAGTACCTCTACTGCTGGAGTGGTTGATGATATACTACTAATAGCACAAGAACTATTAGTACTACACAATGAATCAGCTGCTTTACCTACCTCTTGTAAGCAAATACATGAACAACAACCTGACAGTCCATCAGGTTATTATATACTGGCAGGTACTTATACTGGAACATTTGCTACATACTGTAATATGGAAACATTGTGTGGTTCAGGAGCAGGATGGACAAGACTAGCATATCTGGATATGTCTGATGCTACACAGAACTGTCCTTCTGGGTTTAGACTGTACCAGTCAGGAGGATTTATAATAGTTAAGCCTACCCGAACGACAAAAAGGAATATAGGAGTCTGGATAGGTGCTAGAGTTAGAGCTTGTGGCAGAAATATCACTGGTGCTAGCTGTGTATCAGTTAAGTTCCCATCTAATGGTATCAGTTATTCTCAGATATGTGGTAGAGTAACAGGATATCAATATGGTCACACTGATGGTGTTAATACATATCTTAATAACATCAATTCCTATTATGTTGATGGTGTTAGTATCACTCGTGGGTCTCCTCGTCAACATGTCTGGACACTAATGGCTGGTTATGGTCAAGTAGATACTACATCACGTTCATGTCCATGTAATACTGGTAGTACAGTATCAGTGCAGTCTTTTATTGGTAAAAACTACTTCTGTGAATCAGGGAATCCTAATAGTGGACACTCCAATAAACTTTACACATCTGATCCACTCTGGGATGGTCAAGGTTGTGGTTCTCTTGAATCACCTTGTTGTAATGTTCCTGGTATCCCATGGTTTCACAGAGACTATGGTAGCAATACCACTACTGACTATATTGAGTTGAGGGTCTGTGCTACTGGTCATAATGAAGATATTCCTGTTAGTTATTATGAGATTTATGTTAAGTAGTGAAGTGTGTGTGTGTCTGACCTATAACATTGTCCTGTTACCTTTGAAAATTTTTTAGTTTTTGTTTTCAATATTGTTTTTTTTTTGCTAAAACTATTTGTCATATACCGTATGGCTAGAAAATTCCTTGGGGTATTTAATTTCGCGGATTTCGTGGGTAACTTCTTAACCACGAAAATTAGTACCATGGAAATGCTCACTGCGCATGCGCAGTATGTCAAAATCAATGACTTAATGCAAGTGCATGTGCAATGAAGCACTATGGTGCAATGGACTCGCCTGCTGGAATTCACCTGAATGATATGTATTACTTGTACTGTGATATTTTAAGCAATTTGAAAAAAAAATTATTATTGACTGCATAGTTATAATGATAATTAAAATAAGCTATGGGTGTGGTCAACAACTAAATCTAAATCATGGCACATGGGTAGGAGAAAGAAGAAAAGCTGAAATTTATTTTAGCATCTGAAGCTCTATTCCAAGAAAGAGTTGGCTTAGAAAATTTTTCTAGATATTTAAAAGAGACTGAGAGAGTTTGGTTGTTCCTGCTTTCCCCAGTGCCGCCTGAAAAATTCTCAAAGAGGCTAAATCACAAACTTTGAGCAACTGTAACTCACAAACAACGAAGTTAGGACAAAATCGTTCTTTTGTTTTTCGTTAGATGGGATTTTCTACCTCTGAAGTAAATCTCAGCCCTGTAGAGTGAAAATTTATGCCCTCGAAATTTTCTAGCCATACAGTAGTTACATAATATATACTTCATAACTGTGTTAATGGAGTAATGTGTGAAACAGATAGTTGAACTATAGCAATCTTTCTTATTATGTAGCCAATTAGTCTCAGGGGCCAGCCCCCCCTCAAACTAGGGGCCAATATCACAGATTAATATTTATAATTCATACAACTGAAAAACATGTGTATGTTATAACTTATACTCAACAGCATGATTCCAGAACACGTAATGAGCTATTATCATTGAAACATTGAAATTATTGTAGAATAACTATTGTATTATGGTTAAAAATTATTAAAATGACACATTACATGAGTACACAGAGGTGATGTTTACATTCAAATGTCTCTACTATTTATACTGTCAGATCTATAGATTCACATACAGAAATGTCTTCAATGCCAAATCTCTTGTCTACTATACCATCCACCAAAATTAACTAAGTTTTGAGGCTATGAAATAAACCTGTTCTATATAATCCAGAATGACTAATCACTAATCCATTTGAGGCTATTATTTTACCAATAATACCATTATGACTTAATTGTAGTTATTGATATCATTACCTATGCTTTGTATTAACAATTTTGACTATATTTCAGTTATGTTTATCGTGAAACTTGACTAACTTAAGCATAACACATTTTGATGATAGTATAAAATCAACACATAATTGTCCTGTGTTATCTTCACTGCAGCCAAGTAAAGCAATAAAATGTTTTTGTTTCAATAGTATTTTCTTTTATAAACTGGTCATATACTCATAAACATTAGTATGTTAGCTACATGATGACAGAGACAATGGAAAAGCAGCTTCACCTAAGGGAGTTTCGAGACAGTGATCCTTACACAGCAATGCAAGGAGATCAATGGAATGAGAATATGTATGAGCTACCAACTATCAACAAGGAGCTCCAACAATCCTCTGTATCCACTGTATCTCCTAATGTAGCAATGGGGCCTAAACAAAGGCAGTCATCTTGGAGTAAACCACAGCTTTGTATGACAGTATTACTCTGTCTCATATTGATATTATTAATAATTATACTGGGCATTGTTACTGTAGTGTATGCTACTGGTAATAATGTTGAATGTACTAATACTGCAACTGGTGCTAGCAGTAGTAGTAATACAAATGAATGGGCTGATCATATAGCTCAAAATATTTGCGAGAAAATTCCTGACTTCAATGAATGGGCTAATAGTGTTGTCTCTAAAGTTAACAGCAATGTAACAGGGAGCCTTCCTGACTTCAATGAATGGGCTAATGGTGTATCACAAAATACCCTTCAACTATTTCAGAACAATACCAACTTCACTGAACTTGATAAACAAATCTTACAAACTACAAGAGATTCTGCACAAAAGCTCATTAACATTGTCAATACTCTCTCTAATCTACA
>NW_003547062.1:7447-13097 GCF_000090795.2 Amphimedon queenslandica | reverse complement strand
AGGGAACCTTCCTGACTTAAATGAATGGGCTAATGGTGTATCACAAAATACCCTACGACTTATTCAGAACAATATCAACTTCACTGAACTTGATAAACAAATCTTACAAACTACAAGATATTCTGCACAAAAGCTCATTGACATTGTCAATACTCTCTCTAATCGACAAGACACCAGTACCTCTACTGCTGGAGTGGCTGATGATATACTACTAATAGCACAAGAACTATTAGTATTGCACAATGACTCAACTGCTTTACCTACCTCTTGTAAGCAAATACATGAACAACAACCTAACAGTCCATCAGGTTATTATATACTGGCAGGTACTTACACTGGAACATTTGCTACATACTGTAATATGGATGCATTGTGTGGTTCAGGAGTAGGATGGACAAGACTAGCATATCTGGATATGTCTGATGCTACACAGAACTGTCCTTCTGGGTTTAGACTGTACCAGTTTTGGTTAGGAGGACCTAGTAAAAAAGTCAAGCATAGCATACTGCTTCCATATCGGCCGCCCAGTGTTAGAGTTAGAGCTTGTGGTAGAAATAGTAGCAGTGGTGCTGGCTGTGTATCAGTTCAGTTCCCATCTAATGGTATCAGTTATTCTCAGATATGTGGTAGAGTAACAGGATATCAATATGGATCAACTGATGGTCTTCATAGTTCAAGTGGTATTGATACATATTACGTTGATGGTGTTAGCATCACTCGTGGGTCTCCTCGTCAACATGTCTGGACACTAATGGCTGGTTATAATGAGCTCGGTTCAAGTTCATGTCCGTGTAATACTGGTAGTTCAGCATCAGTGCAGTCTTTTATTGGTAATAACTACTTCTGTGAATCAGGGAATCCTAATACTAGCCCATCACTGATTCCTTATGCATATGATCCACTCTGGGATGGTCAACGTTGTCGTAGTGCTGAAGGTCCTTGTTGTAATGTTCCTGGTATCCCATGGTTTCATAGAGACTATGGTAGCACTACCACTACTGACTATATTGAGTTGAGAGTGTGTGCTAGCCTAAGCTCTAGTAGTGAAGACAGTCCTGTTAGTTATTATGAGATTTATGTTAAGTAGTGAAGTGTGTGTCTGACTATAACAATGTCCTGTTTCCTTTGAAATTTTTTTTTAGTTTTTGTTTTCAATAATGTTTTTTGCTGAAACTATTTGTCATATAGTTATGTATACATTTTAACTGGTAACTGGAGTAATGTGTGCAACAGATAGTTGAACTATAGCAATCTTTCTTCTTATGTAGCCAATTAGTAAATTAGTCTCAGTGGGTAGCCCCTCCTCCCCAAGACTATTAGCTAATATATACAATTAATCACAGATTAGTATTTACCATTCATACAACTGAAAAACATTTGTACATTATAACTTATACCTAACAGCATGATTCCAGAACACATAATGAACCACTATCATTGAAATTATTTATTGTAATATGGTTAAGAATTATTGAAGTGATGCATATTGCATGAGCACATGGAGGTAATGTTTACCATCAAAATGTCTATGCTATTTATACTGTCAGGTCTATAGATTCACATACAGAAATGTCTTCAATGCCAATTCTCTTGGTTTATTTATCATACGTTCCATCAAAATTTAAAACTAATTTTTGAGGCTACCATTCTATATAATCCAGAATGATTAATCACTAATCCATTTGAGGCTATTGTTTTACCAATAATACTGTTATGACTTAATTGTAGCTATTGACATTATCCACCTATATGCTTTATATCAACAATTTTGATTACATTTCAGTTATGTTTATCATGAAACTCAACTAACATTTTCATAATAGTATAGAATCAACATATATTTGCCCTGTGTTATCTTCACTGCAGCCAAGTAAAGCAATAAATGTTTTTGTTTCAGTAGTACTTTCTCTTATAAACTGGTCATATACTCATAAACTTTAGCATGTTAGCTACATCATGACAGAGACAATGGATAAAGCAGTAATGTATCAATGCTTTGTCAGTAATGTATAATTCGGTAATCCCCAAGCTATGTGTTTATTTTAATCTTTATATTAACAATTTTGATTATTATTTTTAGTTATGAAACTAAACTGCATCAGTTTTTATTATAATTGTAGTAAAAAATCAACTGTAATTTTTCTTGTGTCAACTTCACCGTATAGCCTAAGTTTTTGTTTATGCTATCTTCATTATAAAAAGGACATTTATTTTTCATGCTTTTTATTCCTCATAAGCTCAGTTTATGATGACAGAGAATCAGCAAAGAGAGTTTCATGACAGTGATCCTTACACAGTAATCCAAGGAGATCAATGGAATGAGAATATGTATGAGCTACCAACTATCAACAAGGAGCTCCAGCAATCCTCTGCATCCACTGTATCTCCTAATGTAGCAATGGGGCCTAAACAAAGGCAGTCATCTTGGAGTAAACCGCAGCTTTGTATGACAGTATTACTCTGTCTCATATTGATATTATTAATAATTATACTGGGCATTGTTACTGTAGTGTATGCTACTGGTAATAATGTTGAGTGTACTAATACTGCAACTGGTGCTAGCAGTAGTAGTAATACAAATGAATGGGCTGATCGTATAGCTCAAAATATTAGCCAGAAAATTCCTGACTTCAATGAATGGGCTAATGGTGTTGTGTCTAAAGTTAACAGCAATGTAACAGGGAGCCTTCCTGACTTCAATGAATGGGCTAATGGTATTGTCTCTAAAGTTAACAGTAATGTAACAGGGAGCCTTCCTGACTTCAATGAATGGGCTAATGGTGTTGTTTCTGAAGTTAATAGCAATGTAACAGGGAGCCTTCCTGACTTCAATGAATGGGCTAATGGTGTTGTTTCTGAAGTTAATAGCAATGTAACAGGGAGCCTTCCTGACTTCAATGAATGGGCTAATGGTGTTGTCTCTAAAGTTAACAGTAATGTAACAGGGAGCCTTCCTGACTTCAATGAATGGACTAATGGTGTTGTCTCTAAAGTTAACAGCAATGTAACAGGGAGCCTTCCTGACTTCAATGAATGGGCTAATGGTGTTGTCTCTAAAGTTAACAGCAATGTAACAGGGAGCCTTCCTGACTTCAATGAATGGGCTAATGGTGTATCACAAAATACCCTTCAACTATTTCAGAACGATACCAACTTCACTGAACTTGATAAACAAATCTTACAAACTACAAGAGATTCTGCACAAAAGCTCATTAACATTGTCAATACTCTCTCTAGTCTACAAGACACCAGTACCTCTACTGCTGGAGTGGTTGATGATACATTTTTGTTCATTAGATCTACACAACTTTCATTGCTGTATAACTCATCATTTGGTTTTTCAACATCATGCAAAGAAATAAAAAATCTTTTACCTACCAGTCCATCTGGTTATTATGTATTAGCATCAACTAATGGTTCAACTACTTCTACTGCTTACTGTAATATGGGAACATTGTGTGGTTCAGGAGGAGGATGGACAAGACTAGCAAATCTGAATATGTCTGATGCTACACAGAACTGTCCTTCTGGGTTTAGACTGTACCAGTCAGGAGGAGTTAGAGCTTGTGGTAGAAATGGCAGTAGTGCTAGCTGTGTATCAGTTCAGTTCCCATCTAACGGTATCAGTTATTCTCAGATATGTGGTAGAGTAACAGGATATCAATATTTCTCAACTGATGCGTTTCATGGACCAAGCGACCTCAATTCTCCTTATGTTGATGGTGTTAGTATCACTCGTGGGTCTCCTCGTCAACATGTCTGGACACTTGCAAATGGTTTAACTGGTTCTGATAACAATAACCCACAATGGATATGTCCATGTTCAACAGGGAGCTCCCAGACTGTCCCATCTTTTGTAGGAAATCATTATTTCTGTGAGTCTGGTAATAATGCTTCTACTTGGACTAACATACTCTACACATCTGATCCACTCTGGGATGGTCAAGGCTGTGGTTCTCTTGAATCACCTTGTTGTAATGTTCCTGGTATCCCATGGTTTCACAGAGACTATGGTAGCACTACCACTACTGACTATATTGAGTTGAGGGTCTGTGGTAGTGATGGTTCTGCTTATAATGAAGACAGTCCTGTTAGCTTTTATGAGATTTATGTGAAGTGACTGTTTGCTAATATTTCAACAATACTATAATTAAAATAACTATAGTAATAATAATAGTCAATAATAAAAAATTGAATATCAAATTAATCAAACAAATGTCTATACTATTTCTACGAATGTAACAGTTAATGGAAGTTTTGAGGAAAGAGATACCAGTTTTGTATAAACACTAATTCATTTATGATTAAGGCAGACATTTATAAATATAATCCTTCAGGAGGAGGATGGACAAGACTAGCATATCTGGATATGTCTGATGCTACACAGAACTGTCCTTCTGGGTTTAGACTGTACCAGTCAGGAGGAGTTAGAGCTTGTGGTAAATTATCATTATTCGATGTTAACTAATATTATGATGCACTCAGCAGTACTGCTTTATTGTACATGCAGTTACAGGATCATTCCATGACTTCAATAATGTTATTTTAATATGAAAGATAACTTGTTTTGACTATTTTAGTGAGTATACTACCATTCCAGCTTCACATTCTTTAGTACATGATGCACTCTTGAGTAAATTGATTTTTGTCCTTATATGGATTAATCTCTATTTATAGTCACACATTAGGCTGTTTATTGTGTATGTATGTGTTTATGTTTGAAGATTCACACAAAAATGTTCTTCAAACTGAAAGTCTATGGTCAACTTTTGTATAAAACAAGCAGGATTAAGAAAAGTGTTAGCTATTATTTCAAGTGTACATAATTTTAAAGAAAGAAGATATCAACTAACTGAATATCAACTAGTATGAACAGATTTATTGACCACACAAACGTTATTGATATAATAAGAATTCCACACATAATTATTGGTGCAGTAAATTACTATAGTGGAATATGCTTTAAAGAGATTCACTATCATTATAATTATCGTATAATAATCAAATCCTTTAAAGCATAATTATTCCACTTTAGCAATTTGCTGCGCCAATAATTATGTGTAGTATTCTTATTATATCAATAACATTTGTGTGGTCTATAAATCTGCTGATACTAGTTGATATTCAGTTAGTTGATACCTTCTTTCTTTAAAATGTTAAGACCAGTTCTATTGTGTATTTTCCTACTCCACTGCTTTAACATATCTTCAGGTAATCATTAGTACAATATCTTCATTATAATGACCTGTACTGTATATTATATTAGCTAATGATGAGGAATCATCCTCTTGTCAGGCAGCAGCTACTTTATCTTGTGAGGATATTAAGAATTATTGGCCAGAGAGTTCATCAGGATATTATAATATAATAAGCAAAGGAAATGAAAGGAGATACATGTATTGTGATATGAAGGAGCTGGAACTAGCTCAAGCATGTGGTTCAGGAAAAGGATGGACAAGACTAGCATATCTGGATATGTCTATTGCTACACAGAACTGTCCTTCTGGGTTTAGACTGTACCAGTCAGGAAGAGTTAGAGCTTGTGGTAGACCAGGTGGAGGCTGTGTATCAGTTCAGTTCCCATCTAATGGTATCAGTTATTCTCAGATATGTGGTAGAGTAACAGGATATCAATATGGTTACACTGAAT
>NW_003547062.1:2029-7437 GCF_000090795.2 Amphimedon queenslandica | reverse complement strand
GTTATACTGATGGTGTTAGTATCACTCGTGGTTCTCCTCGGCAACATGTCTGGACACTAATAGCTGGTCGAAGTGAATCAGATAATTCAATGCATTCATGTCCATGTAATACTGATAGTTCAGAATCAGTGCTATCTTTTATTGGTAATAACTACTTCTGTGAATCAGGGAATCCTAGCTACACTTCAGCTACTTTGTACACATCTGATCCACTCTGGGATGGTCAAGAATGCAATGGCATTGAATCACCTTGTTGTAATGTTCCTGGTATCCCATGGTTTCACAGAGACTATGGTAGCAATACCACTACTGACTATATTGAGTTGAGGGTTTGTGGAGGTGCTGGTGATAATGAAGACAGTCCTGTTAGTTACTATGAGATTTATGTTAAGTAGGGAAGTGTGTGTGTGTGTGTGTGTGTGTGTGTGTGTGTGTGTGTGTGTGTGTGTGTGTGTGTGTGTGTGTGTGTGTGTGTGTGTGGCTGTAGTATTTAAGAATAATGTCCTGTTATATTGTGATATGTAATGTCCTTTGTGAATTGAATTATTAATTTTGTTTTCAATATTATTTTTGCTGAAAATATTAGATATATTGTCTAGCTATGTCCAATTGCATTGGCTTAATGTATAATATCTCATTACTGCAGCACTCGGTGACTTCTTAATATTAGCACTAATACATGTAGCATGATCGGTTCATTAGTAGTGTTTCTAGTGCAATAGTTCCTATTCTTTAGTATACACTATTATAGAGTGAATTTTTTTGCCCACACGTAGTTATACAAGGAAGTAACTTTTAATACCTACAGTGGTAATATGCAGGACAAAATATAGTTTTGATATTATACGTTTAAAACAATTATTGTTTTTCTTTCTTTTGGCAAGGCCAATGCACCAACAGTATCTCATTGTTGTAAGTATTGCTGTTGAATATTAGAACTAATGTTATATGATATAATGCATCTATACAGTGGCTATGTTATATAGGCTAAGTGCTCTATGGCAGTAGCAGACCTATTATGCACTCTTAGAGTAAATTTATTTTTGCCCTTATATGGAGTAATCTATTTATAGTCACACATTAGGCTATTTTATTGTGTATGTATGTGTTTATGCTAAAGATTGACACGAAAATGTTTCTTCAAACTGAAAATTTAGAGTCAACATTTGTATAAAATGAACAACATTGAGAAAAGTGTTAGCTTTTGTACTGCTTATCAGCAACAGCAAGAGTGAAGCAACATAGCCGCCATGCTTCTACAAATATCATTATAATTATGTCATTATAGTGACTAATGTGGCTCCATTTTGAAATTCCATGCAGCTCCTTCCAATACTAGCATGTACTAGTAAGAATATAGCATCTGAAGTATTTTCAATAATAACGTGGGTGAAATTCAGGTGCATGTATGTATAATGTTATATTCCAGGTATCAGAATCATATTGTAGATAGCAGAATTGAGGCTAGAGGTATTCCTTGTGATTATGCATACCCATGCAGTACTCCAATATACAGTAAGAGTATTGAGTAAGTGTGATAGACCATCTCCCAAGTTAGTGGCCTTCTTTTTTGCAAAACTTCTGTAAAATCTTTAAAAAAAAGAAATAAAATTTAAATTTTAGGTTAAGAATTCTTTTTCCCTAGCTTGTTCTCTCTTTTTGGGCCCAACAGTCTTACCCTTGTTTTATAAAAGCTGATTTTTTAGTTAATTCTGAAGGTAACCATGATAGTACTAAGGATCCTTCCCTCTCTTCTTCAATATTGAATCCAACTATGTCAACACTTCTTAGAGGAGCAACAGGAGGAGAAACGGCAGCTTTAGTCTCTCCTTTTTCTTTTTCTGTTATATTCAAAATGAAACCCATAGGCCATTTCTATAGATATAAAGATAATTTCATGTACATGTACATACACTGTAATAAAGTATAACATTATACATGTTGTATAGAAAGTTTAAACTAATTCCGAGCAAGTTTGGATTTTTTAAAAACTTTTAAAGTTGCTAAGAAATTGAGGAAATTACTAATAGCAATGCAATACTGTATAGGAGGAAGTTTTCATTGCCAGAAATTTGACAAATGTGTATCTGTATCCATATATGGATGACATAGATATACTACTAAAGGATGTTGCAATTAAATGGTTACAATAACTAGTCATGCATTTAACAGTCAAACATTAAAATATGAATGCAATGAATCAGTATATTAACAATAGTATAAAATTAACAATAGTATAAACAAAGTTTATAATTTTAATCCACTGTCATCATCTTTTTATCAAACAATGGAAGGAGAGCAGAGCCAAGTCTATGAGAATCTAAATCATGAGACTATCAATGAGGACAATGTATATGAATTTTCTCAAGTGGCAGTTACTGAAGAAAGGAGGGCTGAAGAGAGGAGAGCTGAACAACCTGAGAATATCAAGAAAAGGAAACCAAAAACATGGAATAAACCAATCATCCATACAGTATTACTGTCACTGATAGTAATATTACTGATAGTCATCCTTTGCTTGTTACTGGCTCAAATGTCTACAAGAGATACAACTTGTACATGTACTACTGGAGCTACTACTGGTAACAATGGATATCCTAACTTCACTCAATGGGCTAATGATATAGTATCTAGAGTTAACCAGAGCCTTCCTGACTTTAATGAATGGGCTAATGGTGTATCACAAAATACCCTTCAACTATTTCAGAACAATACCAACTTCACTGAACTTGATAAACAAATCTTACAAGCAACAAGAGATTCTGCACAAAAGCTCATTAACATTGTCAATACTCTCTCTAATCTACAAGACACCAGTACCTCTACTGCTGGAGTGGCTGATGATATACTACTAATAGCACAAGAACTATTAGTACTACACAATGACTCAACTGCTGTACCTACCTCTTGTAAGGAGTTGAAAAGCCGGTACCCAAGCAGTTCATCAGGTTATTATATTTTAGCATCAACTAATGGTTCAGCTACTTATACTGCTTACTGTAATATGGGAACATTGTGTGGTTCAGGAGGAGGATGGACAAGACTAGCATATCTGGATATGACTGATGCTACACAGAACTGTCCTTCTGGGTTTAGACTGTACCAGTCAGGAGGAGTTAGAGCTTGTGGTAGAAATAGCAGCAGTGGTGGCTGTGTATCAGTTAAGTTCCCATCTAATGGTATCAGTTATTCTCAGATATGTGGTAGAGTAACAGGATATCAATATTTTTCACCAAATGCATTTGCTGTTGGATCAAATAACATCAATTCTTATTATGTTGATGGTGTTAGTATCACTCGTGGGTCTCCTCGTCAACATATCTGGACACTAGCAAATGGTTTAACTGATACTTATAGCAATGAATGGATATGTCCATGTTCAACAAATAGCTCCCAGACTGTCCCATCTTTTGTAGGAAACCATTATTTCTGTGAGTCTGGTAATAATGCTTCTACTTGGACTAATATTCTCTACACGTCTGATCCACTCTGGGATGGTCAAGATTGTGGCTCTCTTGAATCACCTTGTTGTAATGTTCCTGGTATCCCATGGTTTCACAGAAACTATGGTAGCAATACCACTATTGACTATATTGAGTTGAGGGTCTGTGCTAGTGGTGGAGCAACTAATGATGAGGACAGTCCTGTTAGCTTTTATGAAATTTATGTTAAGTAACTTTGTAGTTCACTAACAATTGTTCTTGCTGACTTTCTTCTTTATAAACGCTATTTTTGCTCCTTTAATTATTTTTTTACTTCTTCATTGTAGTTTTGCCTAGTAAAAAATATCTCCTTTTGTTGATAATAAATCAGTACCATCATACCTTATCTACAAAGTTTAAATTGATCACACTTTGTAAGCTCCTCGATTTTTATCAAAAGGTTACAAGGTTAATAAAAAGGTTATAAGATATGAAACATATTTTTTACTTAAAAAAATTTTGCATTTTTCATCCTGAATCTCTTAAAATGCCGCGAAACTTGTGCTAGATCTGTGTTAACAAAATTAAATGGACCTTTTAAATTACAATGCACATTGTAATGCGATTTTTTAAAGGGATACTCATTATGATTAATGCAATAATATAGTGTTATTCCAGTCAAATGATAATTTTATAATTATTTTTGAAAGTGATGCATATATTTTAAAATAATCATTCAATTCCTATTTATATTATTGATTCAATATATTATACCTAAATTGAGAAGACATTAATTATTATTTTCTTCTATTTTTAGAGTACACCTGACACATTCAGTAAAGCATCGCAAATGGAGTCGTTACTACTCAAGCAATTTCTGGAAAATATCTTAACTGGAAAGATTTCTACCGGCGCTAGTCAAATTGCGCAATCAGCTGTGAGTGGGTGTGGCTTGTTGCTATAGCAATATTATATTTGTCTAATTTAGGTTTTTTTGGCTGAAGTATTGTACTCGCGTGTGGTCGCTGATAGTCATGGAAGGTCCTCACCTTTTATTGAGTTTGGTTCTCGTCATGTTTGGCTGAATGAAATCAAACCTTTTGAAAGTAAGGGAGTTTTTGAAAAATACCCGCTTTAATTTTTAATTTTAAATTAATTATTTTATTTATAACTTTCTCAACATTTCCTGCATATTCTTATTTCCTTTTTGTTTATTTCTCTTCTCTTGTTTTCTTTTAATAAAAATATTTTAAGGGCTCAGTTCCATTTTTAAAAGGCTATAGCCCATGGGTTTTTCCGAAAAATAGCTCCAAAATCACCCCCAATTTTTATTACACTTTCTGATACATATTGATGTCCTTATGCTGTGTAGAAAGTTTGAGCTGATTCTGACTTCAATTTTTCAAGTTACGGCCATTTTAAGAAAACGTCAAAATTCTAAAAATACCCTGTACTATAGTCCATGGTTTTTTTCCAAAAAATGGTTCCAGAATCACCCCCAATTTTTATTACATTTTCTGATACATATTGATGTCCTTATGCTGTTTAGAAAGTTTGAGCTGATTCCGACTTCAATTTTTCAAGTTACGGCCATTTTAAGAAAATGTCAAAATTCTGAAAAATACCCAAGGCTATAGCCCATGGTTTTTTCCAAAAAATGGCTCCGAAATCACCCCCAATTTTTATTACACTTTCTGATACATATTGATGTCCTTATGCTGTGTAGAAAGTTTGAGCTGATTCTGACTTCAATTTTTCAAGTTACGGCCATTTGTGACCATAATTGACAAAAGGTACCTTATGGCAGATAGGAAAATTGGTCTTTATAGCCTTAAAAATCCAACTTCCTGAGCTCCATTCATCATGAAATTACTCCAGAGGATGCAAAAAGTTACTATGCAACTTTTAGAAACAATAGTTGTCTAACAGAGCACTCACAGGTTGATATTTTTCATTATAATGATGAATTTTAAAATCCGCCATAAG
>NW_003547062.1:0-1380 GCF_000090795.2 Amphimedon queenslandica | reverse complement strand
ATTACTTTTATTGATATCTTTAATGTTTGAGTTTTCTGACAAATTAATATTTTGTGAGTGATAAACATTAAAAATTTTTTTTGGACTACTGTGTACTGGTTTATTTTTGTGGTGAAATATTTTTGTAAATTTCGCTTCTTTTTACTCCATCGCAAAAATTAATTCTTCAAAAATAAACTGATATATGGTATTAATTACATGTGTATTAGCATATCCAACATTTAAATTTTTATTTTGCAACCAAATTTTTATTTATTTATTCGTTACTTAGTTATATGTTTATTCAATAGATACTGATGGGGAATATTCTGAAGATAACGTCTTGTACACTTCACCAAAATCACAATCAAATTTAATGGATCTCATTGAACTACAGGTACATTAATACCTGCATCACTTTATTAATACACAATCTAATAAGTGAAAATTATACATGTACATGTACATGTACATACAATTGCAGCGTTTCAAAATCTAACAATCAAAACCTATTTCCATGTTCATGTACAGTACATGTACATGCATGGATATGTACTGTGTATTGTAAGGAACAGTAATCAACAGTAACTTTATTGTAATGGTACAAGAACTAACTTTGTTTCTCGGCCAAGTTGAGCCAACCCTTAATCATCATTATACTGGTATTTGTTTATTTATTGATTTTACTTCATTTTCACTGTCAATTGTAATCTGTCTCTGTCTCTCCCTCCCTCTCTCTCTCTCCCTCTCCTTCCTCCTTCTTTTTCTTATTATCAATCAATTTCTTCTCTCCTAGTCATTACTGTGTAGTGATCATATGTCAAAAGAAGTAGCAGTTTGTATTAATAGTCTATTGACTGGTGATAGTGATCCTACCACTACTGACATGACTACTATTGATACTGTTAATAATAGTGATGCTAGAAACGCTATTAGTCTATCACTCTATCTGTTAGTCTGGCCACATTTGGACAAGTTAGCTGAGGTATGTCTGCATTGTTGTTCCTTGTTCTTTACTTCGATAGTTGTTGGATATTTCTCTCTCTTTTTCTTTCAATTTGCTAATCGTAATACAATATGTATCATAAACGTGTACATGTGACACATTATATTTGTAAATGGTATAGTTATATTTCTTAATACTCTATTAGGCTTCTACAATACTTTACACATTTCTATTTAATTCTTTCTCTCTCTCCCTCCCTCCTTCACTCTTTTTATTTCTTTCTCTCACTCTCTCCCCCTTTTTCTCTCTTTTGTTTGACATCCTTTCTTGTTCTCTCTCCCTCCCTCCCTTACAAACAGGCTACTAATCTTCTATTACAGCATTGTCCTCATATACTGGTGGAGTATTGCAGGTGCTACTATCAGTTGAGACTGGACCTTTGGAAGTGGTTGCTC
>NW_003547061.1:7418-33892 GCF_000090795.2 Amphimedon queenslandica | reverse complement strand
CGACACACCCATTGATAACCTGGCTGCTTTCTTCCCCACTTTAGTGTGGTAAACAAGTACTGAGGTGAGACATTTGGTGCTAATTGGCTAAGTTTCCAATCCTCTTTCAGGTACGTATCTATTATAAAACTAAAACCGACTGTAGTGAGCAATTTTTCTTTACTAAAACTAAAATTCCTCAGTGCTTATAGCAATAACTATAATTAAAACTGATACTAATTAACCATAACTGAAACTAAAACTTCAATTGTGAGTTACATCAACTAAAATTAAACCTAAAATTGCACAGTTGAAACTAATAAAAATAATTATAACGAAGAGGTGTGATTACAACTCCTACTGTTCTTAATCACGTGTAAAGTTTAAACAAAATGGCTGACATTTATTTACTGGCATAACTTTCTTTGGATCATTCATATTCTCCCCCGCTACCTTCTAAAGACAACTACACCATTTCGGCTGGCTTATTTGTAACTTATAAATTTGATTTAGAAATTAGAAGTGAGTGTCCTTTCAAAAATCTCAGCGGACATGGCTAGCCTTACTACTCCATGTACTATTCCTGCGACTACTCCTTCACGATCAGATAGGAGGATTTTAAAAGGTGGTCATCCTAGAGCTAACTCTGTATGGCACTACTTTCAGTATGATGAGAAGAAAAGATCTGCTTCTAAAGTTAAGGTTGGAGATGAACCTTAAGATATTGTGGCTCTGCACTAGCTGGTAAACTCAGAACTAACATGAAGCAACATCTTAAAACGTCACAATACATGCTACAAAAATTTTCTTGAGGGCGAGCATGAAGTCTCTAAAGTGAAAGAAAAATACTTGTGTGAAGGGGGCATTAGGCATGCCTAATATGCCAACAAAGCAAGGTACACTAATGAGTGCATTTGAAAATGCAAAACCATCTAGAAAACTAAGCCCAGAATGTAAGAAACTTAATCAAAAGCTGACGGTGTTTGTTGCCTCAACCAATAAACAATAATGCATATACTTTTGTTGAAAATTAAGAACTTTGTAGCTTAATGGAGGCTGCGAACCTCAATCCCAATTACCACGAAGAACTGTTGTCATGAATAAAGTTATTGGTCTGAGGTCAAGTCAGTGATACAAGTTATCTTGATCATGATGCAAGATTCATTTATGCACTCATGTTTGGTAAAATGAAGGATTATCCTCTTCTTACCTTGGAATAATGGCCCACTTTGTTTCTTCAAAAGACAACAGCTGCCATCATATCTTAGTTTCTCTACTAGAAATGCCTCATCCTCATTGTGGTGAAAATATACGCAATTTAATAATTACCTGTTTAGAAGAAAGGCACTTTTCTCCTCAGGCGATAGATGTTATCATCACTGATCATGGCAGCAATATAGTGAAAGCATTTTGAGATGACTGCTGTGCTTCTACCACTACTGCTGCTAAAGATATTAAAAAGGAGTTAACCTCAGCAGTGGTGAGAACTCAGAAGATGGAGCTATTGATGAAGCTGATTTAAAAACTGCAGATAATTTTGACATATGTGAAGAGGATCACACAAGAGCATTTCAGATTTCTGTCAAGTTAAAATGTATTTTCTGTTTTGAACATACACTGAAATTTGTAGTGAAGAAATTCAATTTGTGCTCCAGAGTCAATAGCCGGACAAAGTCATTAATTACAAAAGTCAACTAGTCATCAAAAGCTACTGAGGAATTACTTGAATATGCTAATGTAAAGTTAGATAGTTTTTGTCCACAAAGGTGGAGCTCTTTGTTTCTAGCAATCGATCATATCATGTCTGTGAAAGTTCTTCATGAAAAGGTACTTTAAGAGATGGAATTGGACAACGTTTGTATTAGTGATTGGAAAACCTTGCAAGGTATACATCAGTTACTAGAGCCACTTGCAGAGTATACTGCATTAATTGCTGAAAACTACACCACTATTTCTGCTGTGACACCTGTCATAGTGGAAATAAATATGCACATTTAAGACATGAAAAGAATTAAAATTTAGCTACTGCTTTCAGTAATTTAGAACAGGAAATGAAATGCTTGGAAAGGTATCAGCTTTTTACAGCAAGATATAAATTGTTACTAAATGTGACCATAATTGACAAAAGGTACCCTATGGCGGATTTTAAAATTCATCATTATAATGAAAAATATCAGCCTGTGAGTGCTCTGTTGGACAACCATTGTTTCTAAAAGTTACATAGTAACTTCTTGCATCCTGTGGAGTAATTATATGATAAATGGAGCTCAGGAAGTTGGATTTTTATGGCTATAAAGACACATTTCACTACCCGCCATAAGGTACCTTTTGTCAATTATGGTCACAAATGCTAGTGAAGTTGCTGCTTGTCAACTTTTTATGCTTGATCAAATCCATGAAGCTGCGCCATGTCTCCCACTCAGACTGCATCTACTCAAAAGGACATAGAGGAAGAACCTGCAAGCATTACGTTTTTTTATATTACTAAGTTAATAGAAAAACGTGCCAGTGGAAGAGACGTACAAATACATCTAGTTGCTGCAGAACTGAGTCACTAGGTAATGAATGCACTTGAGTATAAAGTTAAACATGCCATTCTATTTTGGCTGCTAGAGCAAGAAATTTATATACATCTCTCGAAAGTAGATGATGGTACCAAGGTTTTCTACTCTTGCTGAATGGATATTTTCTGTAGCTGGTAATGCAACAACTGCTAAGTGCAATCACCTTGCTAATAAAAATTTAGAATGAGAAGTTTTCTTAACAAAGAACAAAAGTGATAACTATGATTTTTGATGATTTGTGAATAATTGCTTAATTGTTTTTACAATAACAGAAAGAATTTGGTTAATGAAGCTAAAATTAGAAGGATTGGAAGAATAAAACTAAAACTAAAACTGAAATACATTTTACAAGTAATAACAATGACTAAAACTAAAATTATTACCAGTGGGTTACTAAAACTAAAACAGAAAAACTAAAAGTAGAAAACTAAGACTAAAATTATTGTTCCATACTAAAACAACACTACTTAAAGCCTTCTTTACGACATCTCCACTGCATTCAGTCTACACGTATGCGCTACACAATTGTGAATGGATCCTTTATGGCTGCACTTGCTAACAGGTTGCTCATAAAATGATGTTCATTGCCAATGGTTTATGAATATGACTATAGTTATTCAAAATCTGAACAACTTGAAGCTGATAAATAGGCAATTTCTGAATAACAGCAACTTTGAGCAAAGATTTACCTGATTAAAATGTGGCCTAGCACGCAAAAATGGTCCAGATGGTGGTGTTAGTAACTATTGAGATAATTGACCACAAACTTGTTCATAACTTTTAAAAAAAAAAACTTTTTATTTGATAAACACATTAAATAAGTCTTTAGCTACCGTTTGGTACCAAAGACACCACTATGAGCAACCTATACTCCTTAATAAAGGTCCTGAGGCTCTTAACAATGCAGATATTTGAGAAAGAGTGGCAAAGTACTTCTGTGAAGTGACAGATGGTAAATAAAATCTACTCACAAGTTAAACACTGACTATTATTACTACTGCGATTATTATTATCATAAAATCAAACACTACTATAATGAGACACCTATGGTGCAGGACCTTGCCCCTATAGCTACTATGGTGTCTGCTCGCACTGCAAAAGCAGTTTAATTATCAGCATGAAGAGAGTCTGCTCAACACTAGCTTCCAGCAGTTGCACTCGTTCTTGAATACCTTGAGAAGAGCAGCACTGCAGCACATACATGCAAGCAGATCCAGCCACTCCCATGCATGTAGATTGAAAGGTGTGGCATTCCATTATTAATGGAATTATTGGCAGCAAGAAGACCATGTGAGAAAGAAGCTTCACTTTTTTTACTGATCAGCAATATATGATAAACTTGCTCACACAAAAGTTGCTGCTTTTGTATATTTAAGATAGTATAGGTACTTTAGTACCTATAACCCAGCAAGTTGTTGCTCTAGCACTTCACAAACGAGTGACCTCGGCAATTTCAAGTAAGTATTAACTCTTGATCAAGTAAGATTTAGAGAAATCTGTTCATATTATTTGAAGGCTATGTTCTAATCTACTGAAAAGTGCTACCAGCTGTCTCTAAAGTGTCAACACAATGGAACTTGGCCCAGCTACTCGATTTTCTTTCTTTGAAGCTTCTGTACCTAGCACTTGTATTTGAGCAACACAAAACTGTTAAGAAAGACTTTTTCAAGTCAAAAAGAAAGATCTAGGAACTTAAAACATGCTGTGCTAAAGTTATTGTTTATTAAAGACAAATTTCAGTTGTACAGAATGAATGAATGAATGAATGAATGAATGACAGACACACACAACTACCTATACCTTGCATAGGCAGGGCCAATTATAAAATGCTAGACAACAACATTAATGACACTGATGATGAAGACTCTGATGATGATGAAATGATACCTTCTCTAACTCCGATCATAACAATAATGCTGACGAAAGCCTCCCACCTGCAGGTTTTGCAGCTGGATGCAGGAGCAGAAGACCAGTAGGTGTACCAGCAGCAAATGGACTAGGAGCCATTGGATAAAGAAGCACAGCCTATAAAAACAGAGGAGAAAAAAGTAGATATTAGAAACAGAGAGAGTTTTGATGAATTTTTAGGAAAGGGTGTTGTGGCAACAAGTGTTATGAGCAGTTTGATGACGATTATATAAGGAGAGTGAGGTGGGATATGGAAGAATTAACTAAGGATCAATTAAATTTGGTGGTAAAGGGACAGCTATTGGCCTGACCAATGTAAGTGCTACAACTAGCACAAACAGGAAGACCAGAAGGGAGAGGAAACAATAGCTGAATTGTTGCTATCATGGGATGGTCAAAGTAAACAACAATTGTTACAACTAAATAACTTACAATTTTACACGATATGTGTCAAGTTCTTTTTGTTCATTCATGGCATTGGGCATAAAAGGCTCAAGGCTTTGAAGAGGCATATGAAGACTGAGGGCAAAAGCCAAGGTACATGCAACAAATAATTAAAAAAATTACTTGCTCTTAACTCTTCCATAGAATTGATGAAAACACAGGTTGTAAACCAAACAATGCATTAGCTGACAAAGACATCAAAAAATAGAGGCTTGTGGAGGAACATGGCATACTTTTGCCAAAGAGAACACAAGAGGTAAGGGATTATAAAAAGGCTAAACTTCTTTAGTCAAGTATGTCCAAAAGGCAGATTCATGGAATGTACGAGGCATCTTGCGATGAACAGGAATGGGTACCTTTTGAGTCAGTGTTTAAGTTGGCTTGGAAGTTGTATGTTTCTCACATTCACATAATGAAGCGAATAACGAACCTTTGCTCGACATGTAGGAAGAACAGCAGGGCATTAGTGAGGAGCTCTAACACATCCTTGGAGAGACAATCTGAGGTAAACATTATGGTGATCCATGATAAAAACTAACCACTTAATAACTTCAGGTGCTTGAAAAGTCAAGGGAACATGTTGATCTTGTGACAAAGGAGAGATAACAATTTCAAACAATACTGAATAGAGTGAGTGGGTCAGTGAAGAGATTGAATGTGTTAGTGCAAAGACCTGTTATTCTATACTGGAAATCTATTACAGCTTTGTATGCACAGCAGGTACCTAAAAAGTATAAGTATAAAATTTAATTATTGTAATTTTAATATGCTAGGTTCACGATCCAAGTGACCCACTGCAACCAGGGCCCATTTACTTTCTTACACCAAGGAAATGTGGCCTATTTGGGTCAGCTGTGAAGCCTTCCCTAAGCAGGTCACATAGTTAGTTGACGAATGCGTGGACACTGGAAAAGGAGCCAATACAATTATCAGTTACCTTCATCACTACCTAGAAAACTATGGTATGAAAGCCATCACAGTTCATCTGAATGCTGATAACTGTACAGGCCAGAACAAAAACAATGCATTAATGCAATGTGTGGCCTGGAGAGTATTGAGACAGAAATAGGTCCATAAAAATTTCTTTTTCCTGAAGGCCGTATGAACTTCTCTACTTGCAGGTGCTTCGGGTTGATCAAGAGACGCTTTTGGAAGACTGATGTTGGTTGCCTTGAGGATATCGCTACAGCAGTTGATGAATGTGAATGTTCCTCAACTGGTAGGAACAGCAGAAGGTCGGGTAATAGTCCAGTCTTTTGACAGGGCTGGGTTTTTGAACCCCTTTTTAAGTGTATCAAAGACATGAAAAAGAGCCACCATTTCACCTCTGAGGAGCAATCACTGAGGGAGGAGACTTGTTAAGACAAGCAACATGCGCTGAAACACCCAAGTCAGTCAGATTCCTTTGGGGTACCAGCATCAGTCCTCCCAGCTCTATGCCACCTGTAATGCCACCAACAGGGCGAACGGCAGATAGGCAATGGTATCTTTATGATAGGATATGGGAATTTTGTCCTGACAATTGTAAGCACAAAGCCTGTCCTAAACCATCAATGCCTAAACCTGCTGCAGTAGCTCATAACATACCTGAAGCACAACATGGGAGTTCTGCGGATAAATTTAGTCCCCCTTAAAAGCGTCGTAAGAATACTACACGTAATTTGGCCATTTTCCACTTTCCCTCTTTTTTCATTATCTGTCAATACTCCCTTAGTTCTTTCCTGTCCATGCAGATAAAGATGAGTATATTTTGCATGCAGAAACAACTAACACATGTTCATGCAGTACAGAAATAAAAACAAATAGATTGAAACATATCGTTTTATTCAGGTCACACTACACAACAGTCTCTTTTCCACTCACTCACTCTCACTATTTCGAAACCCTCTGTCATTTGGTCAATGTGTACCATAACAGGTAAGGAGCCTTCACTGATGTCCACCATTCTTACACATAACCCATAGTCCTTCGCCCTTACATGAATTCCCTGCTTTTGTATGCCAGTCCTGACCCCCTATGAATTCTTTGGTCCAGTATTCAGTCACATCAGCCCATGCCTCATCAGCCTTTATGCTTCATCTCATCAACCTGCTGTTTCCTCTAACCACCGTCTCCCATAGCCACTTATTTCTCCAATTTCATCCACTCTCTTTGAATGATTCATTTTATAAGTGTCTTGTCGTATCACTCAATCCACAAATGCAGTCATCACATACTTCTCTTGAAATATTCCAATATCTCTTTTGTACATGGCTAACCTTCATTCATTCCATTGACAACTGCAATCCACATGTTGCTGAGTCTCTTGCTGGTTGTCAACATCATCGTCATCACTGCCATCATCGTACCACTATCATCATCATCACCATCATCGTCATTGTCATCACCATCATCATCGTCATTGTCATCACTAAAATGACAAATACAGGTCTACTTCTCTCTTTATGTCTTTCTCCATTTCTGAACTCAAACTCTCCGTACACGTACAACTACAACTACCATAACTAGACTACAACTTGCAAAAAGAAAACAAAAAGTAGACAATAATTCTACATGTACTGCAATTATTATTATTATTGTGTAATTCTCTCTCTCACCTGTTCCCTCTCAAAACTCAATTCATGCTCCGTTTGCATTGAACGGTGTCCCACACTTCTGTTTTTATTGTTTCCATTATTACGGTATCGACGTTGTTAAAGAAGTCTCAAGTCGCTGCCGTTGTACAGTCATTTATGCCCATTGGTGCCATAATTCTAAGCGAAGAATGGTCAAGAAGGTTTGTTTTTGAGAGTTAGCAGACAGGTAAGTGATCTACTTTTACTCCAGGCAAAGGTCAAGTAGATCGTAAGACTAATCTATTTTACCTCATAATAATGGCGCAATATCTTTCTATTTTAGGTTATGAAGATAAACTATGATAGTTTAAGAGCTGCATGTCTGAGCTGTGATGTACATTATATATTTGTTTTTGACTTTAAAGAAAAATAATAACAACTCAGTACAACATGGGTGCATAGCAATGCTACCATTGCTATTGGACAAACAACAGCGGCCTGTACACTACAGTTGCAAGTGAGACAATGACATATAGGCAGCAACAAAAGGAAGTTCTTAATATTGGTAAGGAATCCTTTTGCCCTGCTTTAAGCATAATGTAAGTAGCAAGTTGGTCTCTTGTCTATTGGCCAGATGAAGACAATTTCACTATTGTGGAAACAAAAAGGTGCTAGTTGCATCAGCTGGTATTAGTGCAGGTAGTCCAGATACTCCCTGTACTGTGAAAGCTGGTACTAAAGTGTACAGTGGTATAATGAAAGGGTCAGGTAATTTTGAGTAGTAATATTTTACCTTATGCTGATTGCTTGTAAAGATCATATGCTGAAATGGAAGAGCTTGAGCACAGACTGGCACTGTCTACTGAATTAGGAGAAGTAACTGGTAAGACATCACTGCATATGGAAGTTGAAGTTTAATGATACATATTTGTGATAGAATTACCGGAACAACCAAATAAGAAATTTGTAAGACATCATGACATCACTGCTTAAAGAATTATGTATTTATTATACTATTACCTGAACAATCAAGAAAAGGAACTGGTAAAACATCCCTGCATATATAAAGGTTTGATATTATTTATTGTAATATTAAAAAGAAGCAAAAGCAGAAAACTTGTACAAAACAGCCTAAATGTAGAATGGCTCTAAATAATAGTCAAATAAAAACAAAAATAATAAAGGTATTCTTAAGCATTATGATATCGTGTGATGACTCACAGTGTCACTAACATGCACACAGAAACATAGGGAGTATAATAAGAGTAACTTCAACACCTATACCAACACATTCCCTGTCACTCTTATCATCAGCAGCATCTAAGACAGCATTCACAGTCACACAGCCATCTTCACCAAAATCATCCATTATGCTGTCTCCAATACGTGATTCAACACTATCATTATCTATAACTCTTTTGCAATCACTGTCACAGTTATTTTTAGCATTTTCGTTGCCATCACAATCACCGGAGTTACGATCAGCACCATTATGATCACCATCCTGACAATCATTACCATCACCTATTTCTCCATTAAAATCTCCATTGCCAATGCCATCACCTATAAGTGGTAAGATTCCATTAAGGTTATTTCAGTCCAGCACAGTTTAACTATCTCTTGTTCCAACAACTTTAAATCCACAGCAATTGGTTGATTAGTTGGAAAGGATAGAAAAGAATTAAGCATACATCATCAATCAAGAGATTTTGGATACAGTCACATTTTCAGTTCCAACCTCATCCTCAATCAAACTATCCTTTATCTCTCCCGACACCACCACCAATGCTCCAACCATCAAACGCTACATATCATCACAGCCCTTCGGCAGTTACCCTTCAGCAGTTACATACATGTACTTGTATGTTCCCAAGAATCTATTACTACCACTACGTGTAGTTCCTCATCAGCATCTCCTTTACTTATAAATGCACATGGTAGCAATTACTTGGGATCAGACAAAATAGAAAAAAGTGCTCTGTTGTCTGTACGAAAGGTTATTGATAAGTATCACAATATGAGAAACAAAAGCAAAGCATCGACTTCAGCGTGGAGAATTGCCAAGAAAGCCATATTCAGCAAGAATGTATTAAAGCAATGCACTCCACTGGGGAATATGGAGTTACCTGGTCTTCCTCTTGTAGAACTTATGGAATTAAAGAAAAATATTGTTCCAACTCTTCTCACTCTATACTAACAGTCCTCATGAATTTGAATTCTTATGGAAAAGATGCATTGAGTCAATACAGCAAGGATGTAAGCGCCTGCGAGCTTCATTTAAGAACAAACACCCTATATTACATGCACATGTACCAATAATATGTATACTTAAATGCTTTTTAAAACATACCTCTAGTTTAAAAGTAAGAAAAGGAGCCACATTAGCCATTAGGAACCACGTGTTTTCCATGGGTGTGGCTGTGTTTGTAGTATTGGTGTATGGTAGTATAAGTCATTTTACCTATTACATCTAAAATACAATAATAATTATGTGTAGGAATTATGGTACATGTATATTGAATATTATGTGTATACAGATAGTTTTAAAATGCATGTAAACAAAATTACTGAAATTATACTGATTTCTACATTATACTGATTAATATTAATGCTATAATAATACATGTATAAATTAAGAGAGAGACAGAGTATTTTAGTAGCCAGTAGCATTTCCATTTAGTTCGATCACCTTTGGCAGTACTTTCCTCAAATGCCTAATGTATTTGGTACACTTGACAACATCCACAATCTTCCGAAACTTTATTATCCCCTCCACCATTTCATCCCTAGACTTTGGTTTCACTTCCCTTCGCACGTATTCTTTTAGTTTGTGCTAACGGATTTCCATTAGATTGCAGTCAGCCAATTCAGGAGGTATTTCCCACCATGTAATATTGTTGTCTTCAAGAAATCCCCTGGCATATCAAGAACTATGGTTCAGATCATTGTCCTGCATAAATTGGCAATGATCCTGATAAGTTTGTTGAATAAAAGGAAGAAGTGTTTTACTTAATATTTCTACAAATTGAAAATAGTCCATCACTTTATCAAAAATACAGATTCCTGTCCTTCCCTTTAAATTTATTCCAGACCATACAAGGACTTTCAGTGGGTACTTCGGTCTAAAGTAAAAATAACTTCATTTATGTACATGCATGTAACTGTCACTACTTTTATATTGTATTTATTGTTAATGGCCTAATTATACCTTGGTTTAGGTTTGGTTTCCGTCCTTTTCAGTGGCAAGGATGCCTCTTATCACTTTCCACCTGAACAGTTGCTTCATTGGTCCAGACAACATCACTAAAGCCAGTCTGTCATTCACGTTAGTACTCCCTTGCCCATGCTAGCCTTTTCTCTTTATTTCCCTTTCTTATCAGTGGGCAGTATGCACTACTACAGAAAGTCCAACCGAGGTTGGTATGGCATCTTAAAATTGTTCTTAACGATACGTTGTATCCCTTTTCATTTAATAGTTGTTGTAGCTGGTATGCTGTTTTTTCATCGTTCCTTTCCATCTCTCTATCAACAATGTCCTTCACCTCTGTTTTAATTTTGGATGGCCTGCCACTACCTGATTTTTTAGCAATAGTTCCTCAAATACATTACCTGATAAATACAATTCACAATGCACACACATTGTACCAGTTAGTCTATATTTCTTTAAGTACAGGATTCCTGTAGCTGTTACTGTCAATCCTTCCTTCTCCTGCATTTTCTTAATGGTTATGTACTTGTGTCCTCTTTTATTGAAGCTTAATATCCTTGTCTTTTTTTAGCTTGAGTAAACCATCTTCTCAGTATAGCTGCTGCAACAATTCCTGCTCAGTTCTGGAGCTCGCAAGGTAGCTAGCTAGCTGACTTCTGGTAGGTGTGGCAAATTGTCACTATGCCTAATTGCCATAGTTACAATAATGTTTCATTAGATTACTTTAAATCAAAAAAGCTAAAATTTCGTTCAATAAACAACATTATACAAAATAACAGTATTGAAAATACAAAGTGTATGGATTCCTCTCCAATAGTCCATCTGGCAATAGCGGAAGCAATGAGTCATGGCTATGAAACAATGATGGTACTAGGAGAATTTATTCCATTTTTGGGTGGTCTATCATGCCATGCCAGTAGTAATAGAAGACAGAAGATGATAAGCTGCTCCATCAGGAATGCAATCGTGGAAATGCTTAGAGAACGGCTAAGAACAGCAAAGATGGTAAGGTAGCAACGCATCAAGTGTATAGAGAAAAATGGACAAAAGACGGTCTGTTTAACAGTAAATGCCCGTTCAACGCAAACGGAACGCGAAGTTTTTATTGTCTTGTGCTGTATAATAATACTCAACTTAAAACAACGGTTCCTAATATATATATTATATGCCACAAGTATAATTAGAAGAAGTACCGTAGATCAGGAAATTTTTGTTGTCAAAATATTTTTGTGGTTGAAGTAATTCATGAAATTTGACACACGAAATATTTTCTACAGTGAATAATTAGATTACCAAAATTAGTCTATTTAATGTGCAGTAGTGCATGCACGGCTGGCACGAGGCTCTTCTTAAAGCCCAATGAAGGCCTGAAGCTTTCACCCAAAAGGCTCCTTGTCAGTTTCAGTGCTGTCACAAGTAACTTCCATCGAATAGCAGTCCACCATTGTCAAGAGTTAGTAGGCACGTGTCCCGTTTATAACGCATCCAAAATTTTTTGTGTTAAAAAAATTTTGTGAATGGGTCAACCAACGAAAATAAAACACCTTGAAAAAATTTCACACAAATTATTTTTAACACAAAAATTTCCAAATCTATGGTACTGTCTAATAGTCCCTGTAACTTTATTCACAATCTGTACAGGGTACTACTCACTAATGGTAAGTGACACGTACATGTAAACTATACACACATTAATACATGTACATTGTCTCTCCCATACAGAATGTTCACTACCTGTACCCATGGAACTCTCTCCCTCTCTAGCACTAATTTTATTGACGTTCTCTACAAGGTACTACTCACTAATGGTCATGGGCGTAGGCAGACTAGGAAAAAAGGTCGGCAAGAAGAAAATGGTGGGCGTGCGAAGCGCGCCGAAATTTTGGCCACACCCCTTTTTGCCGCTCGAAATATGGAGATTTCGCACTATCTAACATGCATCATGCATGCAATTATTATTGTTTTGTCGTAATCAGGTAGAAGAAATGTTTCGTGATATGGTGGCTTTGAAAAAGCCAGTTAACAAAAAAATGAGGAAAGTCGACTCAGAGGATGAGGAGGATGATCACTGGAGTTATTGTGAGAGACAGCAAACTTGATGACTACCTCGTTTAAGCAGTCCCAGAGCTTGGAAGACAAATCTCTTTCTATATCTAAATAATAGGTGCAAACAGCATGGAAGATTGACGTTTGCTCGCCATTTCAATAATTAACTTGGGCATATAGTAATAATTAACTTGATATCATAATTCATAACTTGAATAAAATGGCTGCTGCTAGAGCTCTGGCTCTCTCAGCTTCTTCCTCACTCCTTAGGCTAAGTGACAGTCACAGACTGACAGTATAGTTCCAGTGTCCAATTACACCTGTGGTAATGATAGTCTGACAGTCTCACACACAGTGACACACTCAGTCTTGACTCTTGCCCAACCACCTTGCCCAAGCTTCTGCCCTTGCCCACAGGTCAGCTCACAGAGTCAGGTCGGGCAATGCCCCTATATGCCCGACCCTGCCTACGCCTATGCTAATGGTAAGTTACATGTACATGTATACTTTACACATATTAAGACATGCACATTGTCTCTCCGATACAGTATGTTCACTACATGTACCCATGGAACTCTTTTCCTCTCTAACACTAACTTTATTCACATTTTCTACATAGTACTTCTCACGTATGGTAAGTTACATGTACATGTAAACTATACACACATTAATATTGCCAGTAAGGACAACAAACTGCATGTACTCATTAATGGTATCAATACCAATGGTTACCTAGGCTACAAAGAGAATCTGATAGTGTTTGTGGAATCCCTGACTACATTTAGGCTTGTGTAGTGTATATGGTACACAAAGATGAAATATTTTTTATATTTTTTGATTGATAGGTGGGGACCATGGAAATGTGATAGTTGTGTTTTGAACAACTAGTTTCTTTGTTAGACCAGTATTAAGGCATCTAGCTTAATGATTTCCTTCCCTGTCCCTTGCTTCTCTTGACTATACACACAGCACTGCACTTAGCATAGACCCAATGCCTAAGCCAGTCACCTCAGGCTTGCTAGTAGGGACTCAAAACTGCATGTACTCATTAATGGCTTCAATACCAATGGTTACCTAAGCTACAAAGTGAATCTGATATATTATGAGCAGATCGTGACTACATATCGGCTTGTGTAGTGTATTATGGTACACAAAGACAAAATATTTCTTAAATTTTTTAATTTAGAGGTAGGGATTTAGGAAATGAACTAGTTCTGTTAAGAACAACTTTTTTTATTTTCAGAGTAGTATCAAAACAATTAGATTGTTGATTTCCTTTCCTGTCCCCTGTTTCATTTGAATAAACACACAGCAATGCATAGAGCATAGACCTAGCGCCTAGGCTAGTAATCTCTAGCTTGCCACTAGGGACTTGAAACTACATTTATTCATTAATGGCATCAATACCAATGGTTATCTAAGCTACAAAAAGAATCTGATATTGTTTGTGAAAATTCTGACTACAATTAGGCTTGTGTAGTGTATCAGGGTACACGAAGATGAAATATTTTTTTACTAATAGGTAGGTGCTATGGAAATGTACTAGTTCTGTTTTGAATAACTAGTTTCATTTGTTCGAGCACTACTAAGGCACCTAGCTTGTTCATTTCCTTCCCTTTCCCTTGCTTCTCTTGAATATACACACAGCACTGCACTTAGCACAGACCCATTGCCTGTGCCAGTCACCTAAGGCTTGCCATGTAGAGACAACAAACTGCATGTACTCATTAATGGCATCAATACCAATGGTTACCTTGGCTACAAAGAGAATCTGATATTGTTTGTGAAAATCCTGACTACATTTAGGCTTGTGTAAAGTATAATGGTACACGAAGCAAAATATTTTTTATATTTTCTTACTAATAGGTGGAGACCATGCAAATGTACTAGTTCTTTTTTGAACAACTAGTTTCATTTGTTAGAGCAGTACTAAGGCATCTAGCTTGTTGATTTGCTGCCGTGTCTTTTGCTTCTCTTGAATATACACAGAGCACTGCACTTAGCACAGACCCATTGCTTGTGCGAGTCACCCCAACTTGCCAGTAGGGACTCCAAACTCCATGTACTCATTAATGGTATCAATACAAATGGTTACCTAGGCAACAAAGAGAATCTGATATTGTTTGTGGAAACCCTGAGTACATATAGGCTTGTGTAGTGTATTATGTTGCACTTAAGGAAAATAGTTTTTATATATTTTTTAATAGGTAGGGACCATTGAAATGTGCTAGATCTTTTTAGTACTATTTTTATTTGTTAGAGCGGTATTAAGACACCTAGCTTGTTGATTTCCTTCCCTATCATTTGCTTCATATCAGGTAAAGTTACAACTTGGTATTCAAATTTTATTTTAAGATCATAATTTTTACATTTATCATGTATACAAGTAACTAATTCTTTGATAAAAGCCTTAAAACGTTATCTTGAATCTTTTTTGCCGTCAGGCCATCTTTTTCAATCAAGAGTTTTGCCGTTGGTGTGTCCCTTTTGTCCTTTAAAACTGTGCTTATATATCCAATTGGTGGCTTCTTTCCATGACATTTTGTTGCTGTTCTGAAGACAGTTTTAAGTGCCTCCCTCTCCTCCGCACTCCATTTGACTCTCTTGGTTCTTGTGCTGTCCCGTCCCTCGTCCCTTGTCACATCTACCACTCTTTCATCAACCTCCAACTTTTTAATTTCCTTCATCGAGGGAATTCGTAGAACCTCTCACGCCTTATCCATAATATCTACATCGTCATCTTCTGGGTTCTCTTCATCTTCAAATCTAAGTGCACATAGTAAAATTAAAAGGGATTTTATGTGTCCTTACAACTCCTCTAAACGACTGTTTCCTCCGCTTCAAGTACGCCCTCGCAATTTTAATCTCATCATCATTATCATTACGTTTTTTCTTGCAGATTCCATTTATTGTCTTTTGCACCTCATTACTCATAATGAACTTGTCCATGGCCACTGCCTGTGGGCAAAGGAAGCCTCTTCTTGCCTTCAGACTTTGCTTCTTTAGCTTCCTTTGATCGGATAAAAAATGTTGCATGCTCGTAATGAAGGTCTCATGCCTAAAAGATACAGAAACATTTAAAATTATTTTTTTGTTGACTCACTCCTTGTTCTTTGAAGCTTGAATTGCTTTGAGCACCATTTCCATGTTTGATATGATGCCACTCACCCCCACCCCTCTTTCCTGCAGTACTTTCACATAGTTCTTTAACTAGGTGGGGGTGAATGGCTCCTTGTCACCAGTGATGTTCAGGTAGCGGAGTAACGGTGTGTTGCTATGGTCACTATGGGTAACTTAATGACAATAAGGATAAATACTACTGACTCTATATATTGCTTCACCATTGGTGGTGTGGCCTCGCTCACTGCATACTCCTCCATCCCCCTGGTGGAGCCCCCTCTTTTCCTTCCCTGACTGGCGTCTTTTGTGATGTGCTTAACGCTTAGCATCTCTGCTGCGTAGTATTTCAGATCAACATCAGTAAGGGAATGATGCTGCCGGTGGAGATGCTCACTAGATTGTGAACTTTCTACCATCGACAGACAGAGGGGGCATTGTGTGAAGCGTCTAATAACACAATGACATTTTAAACATTATTGTACCTACGACTTTTCTGATGCAGTCTCAAGAGTATGTCCTCATTCTTTGCCCTGGCAATGCTAATGGGAAAAGAATGGCAATATAAAGTTTAATGAGCTATACGAGTAACTTTACCTGGAGTAAGTCTTCAGCCAAGGGAGATCCTTTGACCTTAAACCGTAGTCCCAGGTCAATTGATCTCCCTGGGCTATATCTCTTTCTGACACTATTGCCACTCTTTCATGTACAATCACTCCCATGCAATTGCAGTGGGGCTTCGGTGCATGGTTCATCTGGCGGCCAATCGTGCCGATAGCATTCATGCCGTCCAACGTCTTGTTTGGCCTGATCTAAAATTTAATCCAAAATTATTTTCATTTGGGATTCTGCACTCACATCTAGCAGAAAAAACTTGTCTTGTTTTATCAGCTTGTATAAGTCCTCCTTTCTTGCAGCCTCCTCCTTACTCAGTAACTCACCTTTATATTCAGTGATAAAAGTTTTTGGCTCTATGTTGCACTTAGCAAAGACGCCCAATTCATTGGCAGTAATGTGTTCCACAGTTACAAGATCTAAATTTACATAACAGCAATCGCATTATACTAAGATGAAAAATTGACCAAGAGGCTCCTTGCTTTCTCTCAAGTCTTCCTCTGCTACACTTTTGAAAGTTGCTTGAGAGGACACTGTCCTTACTGGTCTAGCCATCATCTAAAAGAATTGAAAAAGTGTAATGTTTACACACAGCAGTGCATTTACAATAGACCCATTGCCTTAGCCAGTCACCAAAGACTAGTTAGTAGGGACTCTAAACCACATGTACACATGAATGACATCAATACCAATAGTTATTTATGCTACAAAGTCAATCTGATATCATTTGAGGAATTCCTAAACACTTTAATTTTATTAAATTCAAGATAGGGACCAGGAAGTGGGCCAGTACCGGTTAGAACAACTAGTTTCATTTATTAGGGTAGTAGTTAGACATCTAACTAGTTGATTTCATTCCCAGCCTTTTGCCTCATTCGAATATATACACAAAAGTGCATAAAGAATTGACTCATTGCCTTAGCCAGTCATGACAGGCTAGCTAGTAGGGACTTTAAACTACATGTACACATTAATGACATCAATACCAATTGTTATCTACGCTACAAAGTCAATCTGATATGATTCGAGCTATTCCTGAATACATACGTACTCATGCATAGCAACACAGCAGTGCATAGAAGATAGACCCACAGCCTTGGCCAGTGACCTCAAGCTTGCTAGTAGGAACTCTGAACTACATGTACACATTAATGACATCAATATCAAAGGTTATCTATGCTACAAAATGAATATGATATTATTTTAGCTCTTCCTGACTACATACTTATGCATATACACACAGCAGTGCATGTACAACATGTAGGATAGACCCAATGGCTTGGCCTGTTACCTCAGGCTTGCTAGTTGGGACTCTAAACTACACATACACATTAATGACATCAATATCAATGGTTATATAGGCTACAAATTAAATCTGATATTATTTGAGCTATTCCAGACTACGTACGTAATTATGCATATACACACAGCAGTGCATATAGGATAGATCCACTGACCTAGCTTGTGAACAAAGGCTTATTAGTAGGGACTCTAAACTGCATGTACTAATTACTGACATCAATATCAATGGTTATCTATGCTACAAAGTGAATCTGATTATATTTTAGCTATTCCTGACTATAAACATAATGATGCTTATGCACAAAGCAGTGCATACGGGATAGACCCACTGCCTTTGCCTGTGACCTCAGGCTTGCTATTAAGTACTTTAAATTTTATGTACGCATTAATGACATCAGTGTCAATGGTGATCTATGCTACAAAGTGAATCAGACATCATTTGAGATATTCCTGACCACATAGGTACATGTACTTATGCATATACACACAGCAGTGGATGGAGGATAGACACACTACCTTAGCCTGTGACCTCAGGCAGCTAGTAGGGACTCTAAACTACTTATCCACAAAGATTACATCAATATATATGGTTTTCTATGCTACAAAGTGAATCAAATGTCATTTGAGTTATTCCTGACTACATATATACTTATGCATTACCACACATTAGTGCATAGAGGATAGACCCACTGCCTTAGCCAAAGATAAAATATAATGAAAATATAAAAGAATAAAAACGTAATATTTGTTTTATGACCTCAGGAATTTAATAAGTTCTCCAAGGTTCAATGAATATCTTATCATTGTTTACACAAGTACACACATGCCAAAAATCGGCCCGTTTTTGTGTCAACTGAGGGAAGCCAGAAAGTAGTCATAACTGCTAATTAGTGAATATGTAGCATTGTCACTTACTTGAAACAAATTGAATGCCTTAAAACTCCTCTTTAAACAATCTCCTTTACACTCAAGAGCAGATACCAATTATTTAAATTTAAATTACGTGACTAAGCGGATAAGCATGCTCATGACATGTGCATGTACTTTATAATGCAATAAAATTTAATCAATTAACATAAATCAAAATACTTCTTACAGACACTAGTCAGGCTTTCTCTTTCTATATTTCCAAGAAAACAAAGCTTGTACATTATTGTTTGGCTGAGTTAAATCACTATTGACTAGCCAAAGTGGGAGCTATCTCACTCCTACATGATGTACTCGAAAAAAGAGGCAAGAAGATCTTTGCTTAATGATGTAGGAGTCCAAAGAGCTATTACAAGTAGCTATAAGTTTCTTAAAGCACATGGAAAAAGAAGAAACAGTTCTGCCTTACCTCTGCTTAAGAAACCAATTGACAAATGAAGTGGATGTGGTCTCGAAGAAGCTCAAAGAATGAGAACTGCTGCTATTTCTTTGTTACCTTAAGGAGAACAAGCTTGAAGCTCACAGAATAACTGGAATAAACCTGTAGAAGACAGTTATGTAATCCATAGAATATGACTGTTTCTTTTCAAGCATTTCTACAGCACTTCTCAACCAAAACAGTACAAAAGTCCAACTTTACGGTCATGAAAGCAAAAACATTTCCTATTTTCCTATATTTATAAGAAAACAAATCTGAAACTTGGCTTGTTCTCTTAAGAACAACCAGTTTTATTTCTTAAAGAAGTAAAAAGACATCTAGCTTTATGACTTCCTCCCATATCCCTTGCATCATTCAATATACACACAGCAGTGTATAGTGCATAGACCCATCTCAGGCTTACAAGTAGGGACTCCAAACTGGATATACTCATTAATGGCATCAATACAAATGGTTACCTAGGCTACAAAGAGAAACTGATATTTTTTGTGAAAATCTTGACTACATTTAGGCTTGTGTAGTGTATTATGGTACACGAAGGTGACATATTTTTTATATTTTTTTACTAATAGGTAAGGACCATGGAAATGTGCTAGTTCTGTTTTGAACTAGTTTCATTTTTTAGAGCAGTATTAAGGCATCCAACTTGTTGATTTCCTTCCCTGTCCGTTGCTTCTCTTGAATGTACACACAGCACTGCACCTAGCACCGACACATTGCCGGAGCCAGTCGCCTCAGGCTTGCTAGTAGGGACTCCAAACTGCATGTAGTCAATTAATGGCATCAATACCAATGGTTACCTAGGCTACAAAGAGAATCTGATATTGTTTGAGAAAATCCTGATTACAATTAGGCTTGTGTAGTGTATCAGGGTACACGAAGATGAAATATTTCTTTACTAATAGGTAGGTGCTATGGAAATGTACTAGTTCTGTTTTGAATAACTAGTTTCATTTGTTCGAGCACTACTAAGGCACCTAGCTTGTTCATTTCCTTCCCTTTCCCTTGCTTCTCTTGAATATACACACAGCACTGCACTTTAGACTGACCCATTGCCTGTGCAAGTCACCTAAGGCTTGCCTGTAGCGACTCCAAACTGCATGTACTCATTAATGGCATCGATAGCAATGGTTACCTAGGCTACATCAGGAATCTCATATTGTTTGTAGAAATCCTGACTACATACAGGCTTGTGTACTGTATCATGGTACACAAAGACGAAATATTTTTTATCTTTTTTTATTTAATGGTAAGGCCGTTGGAAATGAACTAGTTCAGTTAAGAACGACTTTTTTCTTTTTCAGAGTAGTGTCAAGTCATTTAGATTGTTGATTTCCTTTCCTGTCCCCTGTTTTATTTGAATAAACACAGCAGTGCATAGAGCATAGACCCATTGCCTAGGCTAGTAACCTCAGGCTTGCCACTAAGGACTTAAAACTACATTTAGTCATTCATGGCATCAATACCAATGGTTACCTAGGCTGCAAAGAGAATCTGATATTGTTTGTGAAAATCCTGACTACATTTAGGCATGTGTAGTGTATTATGGTACACGAAGCTAAATATTTTTTATATTTTTTACTAATAGGTGGGGACCATGCAAATGTACTAGTTCTGTTTTGAACAAGTAGTTTCATTTGTTAGAGCAGTACTAAGTCACCTAGCTTGTTCATTTCCTTCCCTTTCCCTTGCTTCTCTGAATATACACATAGCACTGCACTTAGCACAGACCCATTGCCTGTTCAAGTCACCTAAGGCTTGCCTGTAGGGACTCCAAACTGCATCTACTCATTAATGGCATTGATAGCAATGGTTACCTAGGCTACATAAGGAATCTGATATTGTTTGTGGAAACCCTGACTACATATAGGCTTGTATAGTGTATCATAGTACATGAAGATGAAATATTCTTTATTTTTTTACAAACAGGTGGGGACGATGAAAATGTGCTAGTTCTGTTTTGAACAACTAGTTTCATTCATTAGCGCAGTATGAAGGCATCTAGCTTGTTGATTTCCTTTCCTGTCCCCTGTTTCATTTGAATAAACACACAGCAGTGCATAGAGCATAGACACATTGCCTAGGCTAGTAACCTCAGGCTTGCCACTAGGGACTCCAAACTACATGTAATCATCAATGGTATCAATACCAATGGTTATCTAAGCTACAAAGTGAATCTGATATAATGAGCAGATCGTGACTGCATATAGGCTTGTGTAGTGTATTATGGTACACGTAGACAAAATATTTTTTATATTTTTTTATTTAGAGGTATGGCCCTTGGAAATGGACTAGTTCTTGTTAAGAACAACTTTTTTTAATTTTCAGAGTAGTATCAAAACATTTAGATTGTTGATTTCCTTCCCTGTCCCTTCCTTCTCTTGAATATACACAGCACTGCACTTAGCACAGACCCATTGCCTGATCCAGTCACCTCAGGCTTGTCAATAGGGACTAGAAACTGCATGTAGTCATTAATGGCATCAATACCAATAATTACCTAGGCTACAAAAAAAAATCTGATATTGTTTGTTTAATCCTTGACTACATATAGGCTTGTGTACTGTATCAAGGTACACAAAGACGAAATATATTTTTATATTTGTTTAATAATAGGTGGGGACCATTGAAATGTGCTTGTTCTGTTTTTAACAACTAGTTTGATTTGTTAGAGCTGTATTGAGGCTTCTAGCTTGTTGATTTCCTTGCCTGTCCCTTTCTTCTCTTGAATATTCACACAGCACTGCACTTAGCACAGATCCATTGCCTTTGCTAGTGACCTTCGGCTTTTAAATAGACTCCAAACTGCATGTACTCATCAATGGCATCAATCCCAATGGTTATCGAGGCTAGAAAGTGAATCTGATATCATTTATGCAAACACTGACTACATATAGGCTTGTGTAGTATATTATAGTAAACGAAGCCAATATATTTTTTATATTTTTTTGTCAACAGTTAGTGACATTGGAAATTTGCTAGTTCATTTTGAACAAATAGTTTTATTTGTTACAGCATTATTAAGACATGTGTCCAGTTGATTTCCTTCCCTGTCCCTTTCTTTGCTTCAATACACACAACACTGCATAGAACACAGACCAATTGCTTGTGCCAGTCACCTAAGGCTTGCCAGTAGGGACTCCAAACTGCATGTACTCAGTAATAGCATCAATACCATTGGTTATCTAGGCTACAAAGAGAATCTGATATTGTTTGTGGAAATCCTGACTACAAGTAGGCTTGTGTAGTGTATCATGATACACACAGCTGAAATATTTTTAAAATATTTTACTGATAGGTAGGGACCATGAAAATTTGTTAGTTCTGTTTTGAACAACTAGGTTTATTTGTTACAGCAGTATTAAGGCATCTAGCTTGTTGATTTCCTTCCCTGTCCCTTGCTTCGCTTGAATATACACACAGCACTGCATAGAACACAGACCCATTATATAAGCCAGTCACCTCAGGCTTGACAGTAACTGCAGTTATCATTATAATAATTAATTAAATACTTATAATTATTCATTAAGTAGTAATTAGGGACTTGTGAGTTGGCTGGTACTGGTTAGAACAACTACCGTATAGCTGGTTTATTTTGTGGCCTCAAATTTTTGTTGCTTAAATTTTCATTGGAATTAATTTTAGTGCCTTGCTAATTTTTTGTTAACATTTAATTGGTTTCAATAAAATTTAGTGGAATTAATTTTAGTGGATTTGAGCCTGCACGAAAATTAATTCCACACGAAATAAACCAGCTATACGGTAATTTCATTTATTGCAGTGGTATTTAGTTATGTAACTATTTAATTTCGTTTCCTTTTTATTTTTTGTTCAAATATTTACACAGCAGTGCATACAGAATAGATTATTGCCTTAGCCAGTCACCTCAGTCTCTCTAGTAGAGATTCTAAAGTGCATGTACACATTAATGACATCACTTTATGGCATTTCAGTGAACTATTTGCTGTGATGAATACTAAAGTTTATCTTCACTTCAATTTAAATCTAATGGTATTAGTGTCAACCATGCACTTAAGTTGTGTAGGGACAATGAGATGTTGTAGTATTGATTAGTAGTACCATTACTTTCTTAAGTTGTATTTAGTCTCTTTACAAGATGATATTCTTACCCTTATCCTGTTTAATAATTTTTTCAATTTTGATCTTTGTTTTGATTATAACATTAAAATGCAAGTAGTTCATTTTTTAACTTGTCTCAATTTATCTAGTATATTCTTGTATGTCCTTTGCTTAAAGACTTCGTTGTCTTTAAATTCCTCTTTTACTTCATTTAATTTAGTGAAATTCTTTTTTTTATATAATCTTTTCTAGTTCTTCTGTTTCAGCTGCTGTCCACTTCCTTCTTTTTTTCACCTGGTAATCTTCCTCCTCATCATTCTCTGTTTTGACTGTTGGCCTTGACATTTTTTTGACTCTGATTGGCCCTGCCGCAAATCTTTCCATGACTGGTATGACCCTATAGCTTCCTTGGCCGTATTTACAAAAGTATACTTGGCCCGATGGGTATCAATGGAATGATCCTTCATCTTAGAGAGCTTAATAGTCATTTCCTCGTCCTAATCTAGCTCCACCCTGGAAGCAGATTGTTTGCGATGTTTTGTTGGTTAGATTGTAATTTTTCTGTGGCCAATTTTTGAACAAAGATTGTCCAATTCCCTATGTGGATTGGCTATTTGATTGCCACATTTCGTCACAAACAAATAAGTGCTCTCTGGAGCATACTCAAGATATCTACATATAGTTATACATGTTTTTACACATTTCACATATATTTCTTTACTTCTCTATAATCAAAACTGTGTCATTCTCACAAACCACTTTGGCCAACCCATACCGCTCTGTGGTTTTATGGTTCTTCACTAGAATGACATCATACCTTTCTGTTTTAAGCCACTCATAAAATTCATATCTCTGAATGTTTTTAATTGTGCCCAATCTCTGGAAATTGCCATACATCAACCTAATTTGATGCAGAATTTGTACCTAAACTTTGTGCTAGCAATGTCACTGACCTGCACATTGCAACTCTTCTCAAAAGTATTGTCTGTTCCTCATCAATTACACTTTGTCCCATTATTTCTTCCACTTTTTCATTAACTTTCTGTGTCTCTAAAAACTGGAGCACTTCATCTGTATAGTCCTCTACTCCACCTTCAAGTCGCAAATCAATCTTTTCTCTCTCTAGCCTCTTCCTCTCCTTGTTACATGTTTTAATGAATGCTTTTAATTTGTCTCCAACCTTACAAAACCTATCTATGTAAACTTTATGCACGTAATGCCATTCCTATTACTTAAAGTAATCCTTGTTGCTCTCTTCTTTCAGATAATCGACTAGGTGGGAAATACAATTTGCCTTACCAACTAAGCCAGATGGGCCTAGTCCAACATCTCTGGCCAAATGATCAAGAAATGCAAGAACTTTCTCTTGTCTGCAAGCCTCTTTAACATCTAATGTGTCACTGAAGGACATGAGTTTGCCTATTTTTGCAATCTCTGCCCTAACAATTGATTCCTTCTTAGAGCGGCCAGTTGTTGATGACATGTAGCTGCAGAGAAAAAACGTTTTCTTTTAGTAAATGTTGCAATACACTGGCTACTAACAGAGAATAGTTCCTTAGGTCAGTGCTCTCATGAACTGTAATTAGGTCCAGTTGTGCTGATCTCTCATACTCATTCCTGTAAATCGTCTTGGCATGCAGCTTTCCTTTGCCTTTCCTAGACAACACCACAGGTGTCTTGCTGGTTTTAGTTGGTCTAAAGTGCATTACTTACTATTGACAAATGTCATTAACTATCTTTTGGCAGAAAAAGATTTCAGTTTCTTACTATGAGAGTCTCCCACTAATTTATAGTAACAATAAGAATTTATAATACACATGTACATGCTGCAATACATGCACATTTACAAATATCACCTAAGCTTTGGTATCACTCATGTCAATTTGTACATACAGATGTAGGAAATAACTATTTGACATACTGTCAATCTCTTTTGTGGTAACAGTACATGGAGTGACATCTATGAGCACTTTTTGGTCACCTGTTTCAAATGCATGTTTCATTGAATTTACCTTCTCTACTATGTGAGGCAATATTTCCTTCTGTAGAGCAATACGTAAATGTACACACTTGTACATGTATTTACTGTATATCCGGAAATTTTTACTGTAACTTTTATTTCGCGAGATGAAAAATTCGCAAAAAATTAAAACTTTAAGAAAATTGTTATGTTTTAAAAAAATTGTTAAATAATTTTTTTACTATATAATTTTTATAAAAACATGACACGTGTTAATAGCAATAAGTCAGAGATTGAACTGAGAGGAGACACAGCTGCTAGTATGTTGATTTTGAAGTACTGTGTGAGATTTCCCGATTCATCTAAGATGCCTAATCCTAGGGGGATATTATCCAGAGAGGTGCCATCTTTTGCAATAGTAGTTGCTAATACAGAGGTTAGGCAATTTACCTCGAAAAGTCGGCGGGGTAGCTATCATAAGTCTAAGGAACGTGCCAATATCGGAAGATATGCCCTTTCTAATGGTGTACAGGCAGCTAAACTAAAGTTCAGTCGAGAAATGAAAGTAAAGATTAATGAAAGCACTGTCAGGTTGTTTAAGAATCAATATAAGTTGGAACTGGAAGCGAAACGTGCTGGGGCTGAATTTGAAGGCCGGCACACCACAATTTCAGTGCTGAATGTTAAGAAGAGAGGAAGAAAGCTACTGTTAGGAGGTAAAATAGATTTCATGGTTTAGAAATATATTGCTAATACTTGGAGAGTAGGTGGAGCCGTGAGTACTGCCATTGTTAGAGCTGGAGCAAGGGGGATTTTATTAAGCCAAGATAGAACCAGATTGGCTGAATTTGGTGGCCCTGCCACATTAAGTAAGGCTTAGGCCACTTCACTGCTCAAAAGGATGAATTATACTAAAAGGAGGAGCACAACTAAGTGTTCTGTACCACCTGAGAACTTTCTTCAAGAAAAGAACAAGTTTTTACAACAGATAGTCGATATTGTTAAAATAGAGGATATTCCAATGGAGTTAATATTTAATTGGGACCAGACAGGCCTCAATTTGGTTCCTGCCTCACCATGGACCATGGCTCGCAAAGGGTCAGAGCAAATTGAGATAAAAGGCCTTACAGATAAACGTCAAATCACAGCTGTATTTTGTGGAATGATTATAGGAGAATTTCTTCCAGTCCAACTAACATATGGAGGAAAAACAGACCGCTGTCATGCTAATTACTCTTTCCCTTGTGATTGGAATGTTACACACACACAAAATCACTGGTCCAATGAAAGTACTATGCTTATGGATATTGAGGAAATTATTATTCCTTAT
>NW_003547061.1:0-7408 GCF_000090795.2 Amphimedon queenslandica | reverse complement strand
ATCCAGTGGATTTAACTACAGCTAGAATGAAGTGTTTTAGTGCTCATTGGATTGAACAAATGTTTAACTATCTCTCCAACTCACCTGACATCATTGTACATGGATTCAAAGCAATTGCAAGTTCTATTGAAGCTGGTAAACCTGTTCTTGCTGATATTGACTGTGATGAAGAAACTGACTATGACTCTGAAAGTGATTTGAGTGCTGAATTTAGCAGTGATGAGTGAACTATGATGCATTGTGTATGGCTAGATCACTTTAATTAACAGGCATAGTCTATTTAACATTTTCATTGTTATATATGCATTTGAGCTAAGTTAAATAAAAAAACATTTAGTTTGATTTCTATTAGACCTACACATTATAATTTACAAGTAATGTGTGTTATACAGATTTTACACATGCTAAGTTATACTAATGAGGTAAGAGTGATATCACGCTTTTTAAAATCTTCTTCCCCCCCTTCAAACGGAAGATCACAGGGAATTTCAATTCCTCCTTGAATCAAATCATAAGAATATCTTCTGGAGCCAGTCACTTCACATTTGATTATGCCTCCTCGTCGAATGAACAAGCTGCTCAAAGTAGAGATCTTTTTAGGCAGGTGGTCAACAATTTTATTATTTTTTTTAACCATAATGGCATATCTGTCTACAGCATTTCCCCTCTCTCTGTAGCAAGCTAAGACTTTACCTATTACAGGTACCCAGATGTCCTGGTACATATGATACCCACGGATGCAAGAAGAAAACCGTCTCACTTCAGCAGTACTACCAGCCATTTTGATTATTATTAATTAACTACAATAACTAGTTTACAGTATTAAAATTATATGGTATAAAAATTTTACTGTATTAAAATTTTCGCGATTATACAAGCTCGCAAAATTAAGTCATGCAAAATTTTAAGGTGCAATGTCTTTTTGACACAGAAATTTCCTGATATACGGTATATAGAAAGTTGCTTACCATTAGTGTCTGAATCTGGGAAATTAACTTTTGATGCTACAAATGTCTCCTGTGGCTCCTGCTGTACGTTAAAAGTTTTAAAAAACTTTTAAAATAAAAATTTTAAAATAAATAATATTTGAAAGTTTTCTTTCAAATAAACAAACAGCCAGGGTTCCTTTTAGCCGCTAATGACTGGCAAAAAATGAGATGTGATTCCAATAAAGGACTTCGTCATACTTTTTTTACTGCAAATGTCACAACATCAGTAAACTTTACATGATTTTTTAAGCAGCTGAGATATCTTTTCTTGTACTTGAGCCATATCTCTTGATAACTCTGATGTATACTACCGTATAGCTGGTAAATTTGGCGGTCTAAAACTTTGGTGGTTTTGCATCAAAACTGTCTAAATAAAATATTGGTGGTCATTTAACTTGGCGGTTTACTATCTTGTCTTTTCTTTAAGCACACTCAGCTCTCCTTCAAGCTGCTCCTTGGCAGTCCTTGCCCGCAGTCTTAACTTTGTGACTGAAATAGTGAGAAATACTGCCATTTTTAGTATAATGAACCTGCCCATAATAATTGCAATTATTATTGGCGGTTTTATTTTGAACCACCAATCCGCCAAATTTAATTCTCCGCCAAATTTTCCGGCTATACGGTATATCCTAGTTGAGTTTGGGACAAGAAAAACTGGAATAAGTTTTTATAAGAAAGTGAGATAAGGATGAATCTTTCACAGGTTCTTAGTCGCCAAAGTTCATCAAAATCTGTGAAACCTTGGGTCTCTTAGCCCTTGGGAATCCTGAGAACCTGGTTCTCCCTAAAAACCCTATGGCATACCAAAGCTAACCGCAATGACGTTTCACATGTCATAGTTTACATAAGCACTTGTGGTCGAGCACCCAAACAGATAATTCTTCTTTAAAAAAGCTAACAGAGCCAGATCCTTAGAACCGGGTTCTCCTTTTAAACCCAATGGCATACCAAAGCTAACCGCAATGACCTTTCACATGTCATAGTTTACATAAGCACATGTGGTCAAGCACCCAAACAGATAATTCTTCTTTCAAAAAGCTAACAGAGTGAGATCTTCTGATAAAGATGGCCTTTAAGAGGACTAGTTGACTCCAGTAGCTATTGTACTGCTTATCAGCGGCAGCAAGACTGTTTTAAGAGTGAAACAACACAGCCACCATTCCTCTATGAATATCATTATTTAAGTCACTTTTTGACGTAGCTAAATTTTTTCAAATTTCACGCAGCTGCTTCCACTTTCGTCCCAAAATGAACTGGGATATTGTATAAGAGCAACTCAACCTAGGACAACATAACGTGAATCAAGTTCATGTAATAGTTCTTGAAACTCCTGGTTTTCCACTATAATAGTTGCCACATTTGAACAGCCAATAAATACGGCCAGCTTTTTTGCTATTTGCTGATACTTCATTCTTTTCTTTGCGTATGGAGCAGGATTAAGCATTAAAGTCACACATGGCTTGTTCTTGTGAGTCTTCATAGACTTTTTCTTGGAGCTATCTTCTTTGAAATCTTTTCTTTCTCAAGTAACTTTTTTAAAATTGTCAGGATAATATTTACTTAAGTGCTGATTTAGGTTAGTTGGATTTTTACCTTTAATTCCTTTTCCACACTCAACTTCTGAATCATTCTTGGCCTTGCAGATACTTAAGTCTGATTCCTCATCGTAGGTAAACATGTCCCTATTACAACTGGCCTTTGGTCTACCACTTTGTGTGGATTGGACTGTCATGATGACTTACAATTCAGCTGAAACTTATCACTGATTACAAAAATGTGACAATAGATGTACATGTACTAAATATAGCAACAACATGTAACTTTAGACAGTATGACTCAGCAGTATAAGAAGGTGCTAGACTTCTATGTTTTTGTTTGAACTTAAGCCATTTTGTTACGAATAGTTTTGCAAATACAGTAATACTTTTAGTTAGTTTTATAAATTTCATTATACTTTTAGTTGGTTCATAGTTAGTTTTCATTTTTTAATAGTACTTTTAGTTAGTTACAGTTAGTTTCAAAAAATTTATAAAAAATTTAGTTAGTTATAGTTAGATAACTAAAAGTAAATCTGGCCTAACTAAAAGGGTTTTAGTTTAGTTATAGTTAACTAAAACAACACTAGTTGCTTCTTTATTCTTAGTACACAGCTTTTTTGTGCAAATGACAGATGTTCAATGCTGCTACACTTTCTTCTAAGTGATGTAATACAAAGTCAAAGAGCTTCCCACCTTCTCATTAAAATTCTTAACTATTTTGGTGTTTGTTTATCACTAGATGTGTTACAGCGTTATATGAACTACAGAGTTTCACAGCCAAAAGCAGATAGCCTCAGTGAAAACACAACAATAGATGTTGTATCTGTTGATAATATCGACTTCTTACATTGTTACGCCAGAGTATTTAATGGTAATAGGAAGAGTAGTACGCATGGTACAATTATACCAACAGTAAAACCATTACCTTCTCAATCTATTGGTTCTTCAGAGCTATAGAATCTTAAGATCAAACTATGACAATTACTCTGGATGAAACAAGGTCACCTGTCCCTATAAAATGAGAATAGCGAGAACAAGGATTGAGAAAAAAATGAAATAATTAATACTCATATTAGTAACCTTATAAAAAAGTACAATCCTCAACAATTATCTTGCATCAGATCTTTTAAAATATATGATTTTATGACAACAAACAATGAAGATCAAACTGTTGCTGGCTTTCAGAATGATGTCAAAACTTACATGCTCTACCGCTATGCAGTTCATTGCAGTGACTCAAATGAGGCTTTCATCGAACTGAAAATTTATTTCTTTCATTCAACCAACACAGAAAAATTTGAATTCAGTTACTTAGAGGTATTAGATGCTATAGCTGACTGTCAAGAAACAGTTACTAGCATACAGCATAGCTTATATACAAGACATAGTTGAGAGAAAAATGACACGTCATAGTAGAAGCTAAAGCAAAAGTATTTGGAGTATTGCAAAATCGAAAGTTTGAGTACAGTAATAAATATAGCTGGATAATACCCTATCCTGGAGATTGGCATCTTCTAAAAAACTATCAGCTACCTTTAATGAAGGCATACTTTCATGGTGGGTTAAAAGGATTGGCCTAAAGTTGTGGCTATCCACTAGCTTCAATAGATACATGAGGACAATGAATAGAAACGCTGGATTTGAATAATTTCATATTGGCACTACAGAATGACCCAGATTTAGTTGGTATTAACAATGAGTTGCAGCCAAAAATTATGTAAACATTCTAGATCGTAAGTGGGTGTGATTGCTTCTTTTTTTAGCCACATAGGCAAATCCACTTTTTCACAATACTTTATCCAGTACAGTGCGTTTATAACATCAGGAACTGACATTAGGATATTCCAGGAACATAGCAGATACAAGGCTTCAAGATGAAGACACTGGATTTTTATCATTCCTAAGATTAATAGGCACTGTTTACTTCAGAAAGAATTCTTCAGGCTTTAGCACAAGTTCCCCTCAAAGCTACTTAACCACTGCCATTCAGACAGCCTAGATACAGAAACAAATCACTTTAATTTGCTGAAAGCTACAAGGACAAATATATGAGACAGGACAAAGTTTGAAGATCAAATGATGCATAGTTTTTGCGTTGGAGGAGAACATGTTGCAGATAGAAAAATGACTTTAGACAGCATGATAGGGAATGCATTGTTAATGAAAAGGAAATTAAAATTTAATAGGATACTGATGAAAATAGAAAGGCAATTAAAAAGAGGCTATGTTCATTGCTAAAAGGCTCTTCATGTAAAACTGCTTGTAATAATGTTTGATGCGGTTGCAAAAAGAAACCACAAGTGTGTCAAGAGGGATGTCAGTGTATTAACTGTGAGAATGATACTTACATGTACGCTAGCAATTTTAATAATGAAATGGATAGTCTTCAACTTGAAGAACTGTAGGGTAGTGAGGAGTAAGATACATGTCATGATGATATTGAGCCTATAAATGAAGAACATGACAGCGATGATGAAACTTTTTAAAAATGCAAGTAATAAGAACTATTTATTATTCAATTCATATATTTTTTCTCTCCATCTCTAATCTACATGAATTATTACTGACATGATTGATAACAGTAACTTATATTCTGTACTTCAAAGTTATTTCGATAAAAATCACACGAAAATATTAAGCCATATTTAGCCTCAGTATGGCAATTGATTGTCTCACTCAATGGATGTAACTGTTGTTCTACATCAACTTTTCTATACAATAACATCCATTCGTGGGCTAATTGCACAGCAAAAACAAAGTTGTTCTGATGAGCCTTTATTGACGTATGAAACCAAAACTTATGAATACATCAATGAGTTCAAAATAAAATTTACTTTGTTACACAATAAATTTAGGGTGGCAGCAAATTAATCATAACTTTAAGTGTTTCCTTTAAGATTAAACAAGTTTTGATTCACCTAAAATCGTAAACTGAGCTCAATATGCATCACAGCAGTCTGCCTTTATAGACTGCCATTATGACGTCGCAACAAATAAAAAATCACGAGAGCTACCATTGGCAGAATGACTGGGGAAGAAAGCAGGCAAACTTGATTCAGCATAGAAAGAAGTCACAACGGTGGGTGCAGTCGCCCTGCCCGTATGTTACACAGGTGTGAACAGAAACATTACAAATAATTTTGTCTACAATTTGCTGTACTATAATGGTGACAATAGAGAATGTGCTCACGCTTTTAACTCAGCAGGATTAAGTCTGATATTAGTGTCAGCAACTGATGAGATACACAATGTATTAAGCTAAGGTAAGTACAGTACCATTCCCTTTGTGACAGAAAGATTTGCACAAAAATCAAAGTCCCTTTGTGACTAAAAAGTAAAAATGTTGGCTGTGCAAGTAGACACGTACAGAAATGAGCGGTCACATAGCATAATTTTTCAGATTATTTTCCGTATACTATTATTCATTTGGTACAGGAAACTTATGGGCTTAAAAATGTAGGAGCCCCTATCTGTTTTTAGGATGAGAAATATCCTAGTCCCTGGTTGCGTAGCTATTCTCAATCATCATACCTTTATTTCTAGTGAGTGTCATCTGGATCAGAGAAACTTTGTGTGGAACATTTACCGTTTGATTGTTGGGTAGTTACACACTACCATTGTTACCAATCCTTCATGTATAAAATTACTCCTTCATAAAAATTTTTAAGTTTTGAAAGGTTATAACAAAAATAAAACAATGATTTTATTTTGAGAAAGTACATTTTTACTAACCAAAGGTACAGAAATAGGATGAAATACTAAACCATTGTCTGGAACATTTTAAAAGTATAGACAAGTATTTATTAGCATTGATAAAGCATAGGCTGTTGTGATAAGACTAAGCAAAACCTTTCTTTTCACTCAGCTATTTCTACTAGCTTCACAGGTTTATCTAACAAAAGAAACATGCCTGTTTTGAGCAAAAAGAACCTATGTTTAGGCTCAGTAGCCACTAACAGACCACATCAACAATTTGACTTACACAAACTTCTTGGTGTCTCAAAGAAGTGTACAGAAGATCAAGCAAGCCTTTTTAACATCTTAAACAAATCATAGTACAGAGATTGTTACAAGGCAAGTAAAAGGCTGTCCATTTCACTGAATTGTCTCAGCACACGCTTGCTATCCTACCATACACATATGAAAGAACTTGCATTTCCACTTGTAAGTATAAACTTCTAGAAAGCCTTAGAAAGTCTCCAGAAGACCCACTTTTGCACGAAAATGAAGTTATAAAGCTTGAACAGAGACCTTGTACCAGTCTTCATTTTCCCACCATTACTTTTTCCTATAGTAATTGTCAATTATTATATAGGCAGTAGCCTATATGTAGGATTGAGGTTGATTTTTCAAGATGGCGGCCGTTTTTATGATTTTCAAACACTTATAACTCTTTTATCTTACGTCTTACAGCCTTATAAATGGGTTAGATGAGCTCTCCTTCACTGAGCAATTCACCTGGTACATTTAATGTGAACTGTAATGTAGCGGGAGCATTTCTGGAGAACAGGCTCGAATTCAAATTTCTGCAAAATGCTTCAGACTTTTTTCTTCTTTCATCTTTTATGCACCGGATAATCTTTTTATCCAGTGAACCGCTCAAGTTGGCTTTTACATCATTCTTTTGTGTTTAGGTTCAGGACCACAAAGGTAGTTTCAAAAAGAAGCGGATACGGAGCAAAATGAAAGACAAAATCCAGCTGCAGACACTGCGTGGGTTTGTGGTTTGACGCCATTTTAATTTATGCACACGTGATCAGTATGAATATAATTAACCTAACCACACAATCATAACAGTATGTAATTTATCACATTAAGAAAAAAGAGTGGAAACAAGTTAAAAAAAAAACATTAAAAATGGGAAAATAGTAGGATTGAATT
>NW_003547060.1:30502-33930 GCF_000090795.2 Amphimedon queenslandica | reverse complement strand
ACAGATTGATTGTTTCTGTTAATCTTATTCTCTTGACTTCTTTGACCAACTTCCTATTACAATGAACACACACACAATAATACAAGCTACATGTAAGAATGGACTGTGATAGTAGTTGTGTGTTAGCAAAATCACTCCAAATTTTTATTTCATTTTCTGATACATATTGATGTCCTTATGCTGTGTAGAAAGTTTGAGCTGATTCCGACTTCAATTTATCAAGTTACTGCCGCTTTAAAAAATGGTTGATTTTTGAATTTACCCAAAGCTATAGCCCATGGTTTTTTTGGAAAAATGGCTCTGAAACACACCAAATCGTTATTATATTTTCTGATACATATTGATGACCTTATGTTATGTAGAAAGTTTGAGCTGATTCCGACTTTAATTTTTTGAGTTATGGCCGTTTTTTAAAAATGGCTGATTTTTGAAAAATACCCAAGGCTATAGGCCATGGTTTTTTCCAAAAAATGGCTCCGAAATCACCCCAAATTTTTATTACATTTTCTGATACATATTGATGTCCTTATGCTCTGTAGAAAGTTTGAGCTGATTCCGACTTCAATTTTTCAAGTTACAGCTGTTTTTTAAAAATGGCTGATTTTTGAAAATTACCCAAGGCTATAGCCCATGGTTTTTTTTCCAAAAAATGGCTCCGAAATCACCCCAAATTTTTATTACATTTTCTGATACATATTGATGTCCTTATGCTCTGTAGAAAGTTTGAGATGATTCCGACTTCAATTTTTCAAGTTATGTCCATTTTAAAGTACTACCCATGCAGTGTACATAAGCCCTGCCCTACATCACACAATGTCATACAGTGATTCTCTTCTTACCATTGCTTTCCTTATTATAAACTTCTTGACTCCACCAATAGACTGAAACTGAGTTTCAGCTGCTTCTTTGAATTTCTCCCATACCCTTGGGACAGCAAGTATCCCAGTTGGATGAACTTCCTACAATATGAAAAAGAAAATAACATTAGTACATGTACATACATATTACAGTACACAACATAAGGGACATGTTACAGTATGAGAATTAACTATATGTACACATACATGTACGCGTGTACATGTACATGTACATATTACAGTATTATAGTATAAGGTACATGTTATTACAAGGGCTGAAACGAATAGTGAGATATTTGAATATTCATTCGTTATAGCAATTAATATTCAATTAGTTTTTTGCTATTGCAATAATTAACAACCACGCCCACCACGTGTCACCTGCTCAGGCTGCTTTCTTAGTCTGTTTCTTGGTCTATTTACTTACCAACTGGCTAAATACTGATGCTGTGGCCAGGGAAAGTGGTTCTCAATCTCTAAGAAGCCCTGTTTGGCATCATTTTGACAAGTTTAACACCAAAAATGTAGTTTATAATCATTCAGCAATAACAGTTCAATGACTGAAATATTAGCTAATTATTCGAATAGTGAAAAATACTATTCGTTTCAGCCCTAATTACAAGTACATATCACAGTATACAGTATTACATACATGTAGATATACGTGTATATTGTCTCATAGATATTACATGTACTGTACATATATTACAGTAAACAGTAGACAGTACATGTTATTACCAGTAGTGTGTCCCTCAGTGATCCTTTTAGAGCGTCAGGTTGAGCAAAGCAAACACATGATCCACAGATAACAGGACCAATGAGATCAGACATCTGACCACCAATGTGACTTAAGGGAAGGAAACTAACACCTCTATCCTCCTGTAGGAGAGAAGGAGGGAGGGAAGGAGAATGAAATTAAATTAAAGTTATATGTATATTAGTATAAATACATGTGCACAAAAAGTGATATTTTATTATTATTATTAATTACCATATAACACTTTATTTTGGCGATTTTGCTCTAAAATTTTAATTGGCTGTTTTTAATTTGGCGATTTCTGTGTACACGTGCATTACTGAGCATGCGCATTAATGATTGGCGATTCTGCTTGCAAACCGCCAATCGCCAAAATAAAACTCCACCAAATTAAAGTGCTATACGGTATATACAGTACTTACGTGTGATCCTCCACAGCTTTTAGTGATGGCTTTACCAGTAAACACAATATTATCATGAGACAGCATTGCCCCCTGTGAATACAAATTGAAAAATAACATTTTAATAATTATGTTGCACATAAATCTATTTCCCACACATGTACATGTATACGTACATGCATTACAAATTACTACATTAATAATTTTGGAAGATAATTTCTGAACAAAATGAAAATGCCATATACATGTACATATATGCAATTAACTTAAAGTCATGCAAATAAGTCTAAGTTTTACAATTGCTCAGTATCATTGTACGCATACTGTATAAGTGGTAATTTTCGAGGGTTGCAAATTTCGCGGATTTCTTCCTGATTTGCGAAATCAATTTAATACAGTACCTGCATGGCACACGTGGTAGAATTTGCAAAATTAAAATCTGCATATTGGAATTTTAGTAGATTTCGTGAAATATAGAACCCACAAAAATTACCGGCTATACAGTACATACATGTACATGTACATGTATGTGTACATGTGAGTATGTGTACATTGTTCACATACTTTAGGAGGTCCAGTGGTACCTGATGTGTATATGAGAGTGGCACAGTGTCCTGGTTTAATGGCTGATACTCTATCACTTAACTCATCATCCTTCACATCCTATTAATAACGGAAAGAAATTATAAACAAATAAACATACACGATAATAATATAAACAAGGACGAAATAATAAGCACATGTACATGTGTATTAAATACCTCCTCTTATTAATTCTCTACTTCATTAGTTTGTATGTGAACATTATGTAATTCAATTAAGATGTGATTAGGAAGTTTAGTTTATGGCTGCCAATATCAACTGGAACACTCTTAATCACTTACTACATGTACTCATTCCCACCTACTCCCTCCATCTATAATGTATACACTATACACTGTACATTATACATGTAACCTCAGGCTCAGTTCACTACAAACACCTGTTCATCAGTCTAGCCAATTATCACTTTATCAGTTTGTCTCATTCATTTCCTGATTAGACTTCTCTGTCTCTGTCTCTCTGTCTCTCTGTCTCTCCCTCTCTCTCTCCCCCTCTCTCCCTCTCCCTCTCTCTCCCTCCCCCTCTCTCTCTCTCTCCCCCTCCCTGCCCTTCCCCCCTCCCTCTCTCTCACCTTTCCCAGCTCCATGAATTCCTCCCAGGTTATTACTCCTCTCTCTCTCATTTCAGTATCCAGTGGCTCCTCAGTCTCCGGGAGATACTTCACTATCTTCTTCAAATGAGGCAAACTATCCTTTATCTATAATAATAATAATAAAATAAACTAATAAAAATAACATTGCAGTCATTACTGGATTAATGTAAAGCAATTAAAAGAGGCAAGCCTATAGCATGCGGAACATTATCATAGTT
>NW_003547060.1:28127-29353 GCF_000090795.2 Amphimedon queenslandica | reverse complement strand
TAGCAATGTGCTGACACGCCTCTATAAAAAGAGGAAGAGAAAGGAAGAGAATAAAAGAGAGAAGGAGGGAGAGAGAGAGAGAGAGATGATAGGCTCAAATAAGGACAATACTAATTGTAAAAGACAGAGTAAGAAAGAAGGGCATAGCTAGTAAACAGTGACAGGTGTATAGATGTAGTGAGTATTAATTAAATACCAGTTTATACAGCAAATCTAATAATGAGTGAAACGTACCTTTATTATTGGTAATGTATATACCAGCAGGAATACCACCAGCCTAACATAGCATAATAATAATAATAATAATCATAATAATAATAACAATAACAAATTAATTATCTTAATGGCAACAGATGGCTAATATGAACAACAATATTAAAGAAACCATATAGTTTTATGATGTGACATTTGTATGGTATAGGGTATGAGGCTTAGGTACACAGGATGTAGGGCTGCATGTAAGTAAAGTGCAAAGATAAGGATTATTAATACTTGCACTATTTACACTAAGGAAGTTAGTAGTACTACAGTATGATTGGAACTTTCTATATTACATAAGAATATGTAGAGTGCATTAATGTAATGGGGGGCTTCACTTTGTTTTTTGTTTATAGTTTATGCTACAATTATTATTCACAGAAGCATGACCAGAATAATAGAATAACTCTCTCTCTCTTACCATTATAGCTCCCATGAAAGTCATGGCCCATTCAGGTGAGTTAAACCCAATAATAGAGACACCATAATGAGGCTCCAATCCAATAGCAATACAACTCTTAGCAACTCTCTGTACATCAGCATGATACTGAGTATAACTCCATGTCTTCCATTCCCCTCCTCTCTTCACTTTCAGTGCTGGTCTATCTCCATACTGAGACACTATATCATTGAGCGTGTCTAGTATAGTAACTGGAGTAGGATCATCTTCAGAGCTACCACCCTACAGCAAGAGATTAGGATAATATATACAGTGTAGCCTCTTTAATAAGGACAAGAGTATTGATACCTTTAAAATGAGGATTGACACCTCTAAAGGACAAAATTATGACACCTTTATAATAAGGATAGTTCTGTTTTGTTTAATGTCTCAATTGGTATACAAAAGTACCTCTGAAATGAGGACACCTCTGTATTAAGGACAGGTAGTGTGGGCTCAATGGTGTCCTTAATAAAGAAGCTACACTGTGTGCAGTTACAGTCTCTACACTTACTTTTATCTTTATTTC
>NW_003547060.1:26329-27792 GCF_000090795.2 Amphimedon queenslandica | reverse complement strand
CGATTACTATAGATCTGGCTGGTTATTGCTATTTTCTGTGGATTGGGCAAAATAAAAGTGTCAATCATATTTCAATGCATAAAATCCATGAGGCCTTGCATAAAGAACTATAGATCTATCAGTGCTGTATAAAGGAAAACAAAGGAGCCTCATCACTCTTGCAATAACGATCACATGAATGTTATTACGATAGCCCTGATTTCACTATAGCTTATGATAATATTATTATATACATGTAGCTACAAAAGGCACATATTGAACACTCAAGTTCAGTATAATAATAATTTATAATATGAATGTCTATATAACTTAAGTTATGCCATGCATTTTTGTTGATGCTTCATACAAAACATTCAGTTATTATACTAATGACTCATATTGTATTCATAGATTACTGAATAGTCTCCAGGTACTGCTAGAGTGGGGCTCACTCAGGCTCTCCCCAATAACAAGTATTCATAAATCACTGTTACTTCTCACATGACATTGATAATGAACCATGAATATAATTCAATGATAGTTCAGTTACACATACACCCACTTTTCTTGGCCTCTGGATATACACTCATCCTTTATACTGCTACATGAAGTTAATCTGACCTGCTGCAGTACTGCAAAAACTTGTTCCTTTTCTAACTTGTGAAAGTTACTAACTTAGCTCATACTGTACTTTGCAATACACCCTATACTGTTTGCTGGTGAACATTATTAAGGACATTATTTGTAATAGTTTCAATTTTCAATAAAAGACTACTATTAGTCGTACCAAGATGACTTAAAACTATGTAAATAGTAGCTATAGTGTGCAACAAAGGAGCCTCACCATTGATAGCAATAATACTATTAACATTAGGTTACATATTGTATGTCATCAGTCACATGAATGTTATTATAACAGACCTGGACTTCCTCTAGCTTGTGGTTAGCCAGTCAAGTGAACGTTGTGCTCTTTTATAGAAAAGGTATTCTCTTTAAATTCCTTCTTTCTTTATTGTGGTGTAACTAATCACTGAAATAGCTACACCTAATTCTCTCATTGTCCTCCATACTATAGTACAAGATGGTTGATGTCTCTCAATGGAGAGCAAGTATTGGACTGTGGAACTACTGTCAAGCTGCCTCCAGTAGACCAGCTAATGGCCGCCACTCTCACTCATTCAAAGCTGCAGTAGACAGCAAGTCAGGCAGTACTACATCAGGAGAGAAGACATCTAAACTATTAGCAGCTCTGTCTCTTATTATTTTTCTTCTTTTATCTTTATTGAGATATATGAAGCTCAATTTTATTCCTCCAACTGGTAAACAAACTAACAGTATATAATATTATCATACAGTGTATTTACAATAGGTATAATTACTGTTACTGTTATGATCCACTGCCTCCAGTCACTAGTCTTGTTTATAGCTACTATTGGCAGTAGCTCTGACCTGATCTACTATTTGGTTTTACTTCTCCTCCTCCT
>NW_003547060.1:19693-25841 GCF_000090795.2 Amphimedon queenslandica | reverse complement strand
AATGATGCATGCACGGTTAGGTCTTGAGAAGAAGACTAGGAATGATCCTTACATATTGCATAGTCTTACCATATGGTTGGAGACTTACATGCATTGGAATGATAAACTAACAAATGCATCATTAGATGAAACTTTCAAAATTATTCATCCGTTTTATGATTTTATTGATTGCAGTCTGATAGTGGACATGAGTGAAGTCTTTTTACAAGATTTGATACTTAGTGATGATGGGTGTAGCATTGTTAGTCAATTAAAAAATTACAAGGAAAAAGCCGACAAACTTCGTTTTTCAGTTCAAGTAAAGCATCTTAATGAATCATTAAAAACAATATATAAAGAACATATACCAGATACCTCTCATATGCCAATGATATCAATAAAGCTTCATAATCCATGGCATGGTAGCAACATCAGTGGACTCTCTCTACTGATCCACAACTTACTTCCAGTTGGACACCAACAGTCAATAATGAAATATATTACAATATCTTCTGGATCTGTTATCATCAAATATTCTGTATATGGTTCTACAGCTGATAGTCTAATAGAATATACTGGAGGAAAGTTACAGTTTATGCGTCTCATTGGTATATTTAGTTTATACATTAATGATCATCCTGTCCTTCAAGAAGATGAGAATATGAACTTCACCTTTGAACTAGCCCTCCTTGAGGCAGTCACAGCTGGTAATAATGAAGCAGTAGAGTTTCTTCTTGAACTAGAAACTGTTAATGTTGATCATACTAATGAAGAAGGTGAGACAGCACTAATGTTAGCTTGTGAAAGAGGACATGAGGACATTGTACACAGTTTACTGTCTGCTGGAGCTAATGTTAACATTCAGGACAATAAAGGATGGACTGCACTAATGATAGCAAGTGAACATAATCGCATTTCAATCATTCACATGTTACTACAAGCTAATGCTAATCCTCACCTGAAGACATCTGATGGATCAAATGCATTAATGCTGGCAACAACCAATACATTAAAAAATTTAGTTGTTACCTATACAAAACCTGATCTCATTAAGTTAAATAAGTGGCTTGAACCACTTGTTAACTGGCAATCATTTGGTCTTCTCTTACCTGGAATAACACAACAAGATATTACAACAATTGAAGATTTTGCAATGAATACTGAACAAAGTAAAGGAGCCCTCTTTTCTAAATGGCTTCAAAAGAATCCTACAGCAACATGGAGAGATGTACTTGGCGCATTGACTAAAAGAGAAGAGATCAATTTATTACAAACTATTAATGATCAATTACAAGTACATCAATGTACAGGAGGTATGACTATAATATAGCGGGAAATTTTGTAGGGAATTAAATTTAGCAAATTTGACATTTTGATAGCCTTTCGCCCAAATAAAACCCAACATTTTGAGCAATTATACTGTAGATACACAGCTCAATGGCACATGGCCACAATTTTGCCAAATTAAAATTTGCCAATCACCAAAGTTTAGCAATTCACCAAATTAAAACTGTTTCAACTGGTTCACCAGTTGACAATGCATCCAGTTGACAATGCATCCAATTCAGTTACTAATGTAGAAAGTAATAAAATTATTTATTATGCATTTGATACTGTATTATTTTTTGGTAGATGTATCTGTGCATATGATTATTTTGAGTGTCAATAATAAATATAATTTTTTTCACACATCAGAACTTGATCCTGGTCCTTTAACTGGAAAAAGTGACTTATTTGCAAAGTATCTTGAACCACTTGTTGATTGGGAAATGTTTGCTCTTTGCCTTCCTAGTGGGATAACACAACTTGATGTTGATATAATTGAAACAAAAGGAAGCTCTTACCTCAGGATGGAGGCATTACATAAAAGATGGTTACAAGTTAATCCTACAGCATCATGGAGAGATGTCATTAATGCTTTGAAACAATGTAAAGAGAATGAACTAGCTAGAACTATTGAAGACAAAGTGACAGATCCCACAGCTGGAAAACCTGGTCCTATAACAGGTAAACATACACTTAATACAACACTCATTAACTGATACACTACTACAGGTAATCCAAAGGATATATTAAGGGCTCATTCTGTTAAGCTCACTGATGGAATCTCACAAAATCTTTACAAAATAACAACTGAATTACATGCTAAAGGATTGATACCACAACAAACTTTTGATGATGTACTTGTAATGGGAATTATGACTGATTATACTAAAGCAATGAAGCTGATGAGTGTATTGGAACAACAGTTAGAATCCTCTGACAATCCAAAGCAGTATCTTACCAGCATATGTCATGTATTAATAATAAATCATACACTCACAGATTTTGCTACCTCTATATCACACCAGTTAGGTGAGTGTGTGTGTACATTATCAGTGATCAATATAGTCATTATATCTCAATACATTAGGTCAGTCTATACCTGATAATGTCACATCCATTAGTTCAATACCTGATGATGTTAAAGTATATGCTGACAATTTGAGAGAACACTACAAACACCAACCTATTGTTGCTACAGACTGGCCACCAAGAATTGGAAAAGATTTTTTTGGGAGACTAGCATTAGTAGAAAAACAAGACTCCAGCACACAAGCAAAATCAGCTTGGCATCTGCTAAGAGGGCAAGTTGATAAAACAGTTAAACTAACTGGACACAAGGAGATAAGTGTTGAAGATGTCCTCCAACCCACAGATAGTTCTCTGTCTCTCAGAGTAGTAATAGATGGTCCTCCTGGTATTGGCAAGACAACACTCTGTCGTAAACTGTTAAATATGTGGTCTAATAGAACACTTCCGCACCAACAGTATGACTTGGTACTTTACTGTCCTTTAAGGAATAGCAAGATAGCTACAGCTACTACACTAGCTGACCTGTTGGAGTTTAGATGTTATGAAGTTCCCATGGTAGCTGAATGGTTTGAGAAGAGGAATGGAGAAGGATTGCTGATAATCTTTGATGATTGGGATGAACTAAGTGAACAACTCAGACAGTCTTCATTAGCTGCTAGTATCATTTATAGAAATCAGTTAGACCAATGTTCAGTAATTGTTACCTCTCGTAGCTATGCCTCCTCTTCACTTTTGAAAATGGATACTCTCAGTAGACATGTTCAGGTCATTGGGTTTTCTGAGGAAGAAATATCAATAGTAATTATACAAACACTTCAAAAAGATACAAAACTAGCGCAAAAAATTATTCAATACTTGCATAGTAAAATCATTCCCAATAGTGAAAGTGATGATGAAAGTGATAAAATAAGTCATGATGAAGTAGTTAAAAGTGATGATGAACTAGTTGAAAGTGATGATGAACCAGTTGAAAGTGATGATGAAGTTGAATTACCCACAGATAAGGACTCACAACTAGCAGTGAAACTCATTAATGATCTTAAAGTACGAAATGATGTCCAATCATTGTGTTATGTACCACTAGTCTGTTCCATGGTCATCTTAGTTTATTGTAAGGAAGGAGGACACTTACCAACAACACTCACTCAACTGTATGAAAACTTTATCTTACAAACTATCAGAAGACATGTCAAAAGACATGACATTAACCCCCATACTTTAGGTAGTCTTTCTTCATTACCATCACACTTAGCTAAACTTTTACAAGAGATATGTCAAATAGCTTATACTAACCTGGCTAATACAAGAATGACATTCTATTCACATCAAGTAAAGTCACTGAGTGAGGCAGTCAAGGAAGACTATCTTGGATTGATGACAACATTCATAGAATATGATAAGGAGAAGTATCAGTTCCTTCACTTGAGTATACAAGAATTTCTAGCTGCATGGTGGATAGCTAAGCATGAGAAGAAGACAGAGGAAGTGTTTAAGGATCACTTCGATGATGATCACTTTCGAATGTGTCTGAGGTTTGTGGCAGGTCTAACTCACCTTGAACATGAGAGCTATCAACAGTATTTTAATAAACGACAATTTGAGTTACAGTGTAAAAGGGAACCATTGTCTGGATTAGAGACTTGTCATTTTTCCTACTTCCATCAGAATCCTAAAATTACTGAACAGGGTCATATCAGTTCCAATGATTTTGACAATGTTCCCATTCTTCTTCTTCAACTCCTGTATGAATCACAGAACACAACATTATGTCAAATACTATCACAATCCATCAACAACCACTCACTGTGTCTGGATAGAGAATCATTATCATTGTTTGACTGGTTGTGTCTCAGTTATTGTATAAACAATTCCAACACAACATGGAATCACTTGGACCTTGGGGGTGTATCTAACCAGTCACTATCAGTCTTCATTGCTGGACTAACCAATAACTCACTACAGACCCAGTGTAAGAGACTGGAGGTAGGGTTGGATGAACCCATTGATGAAATAATACACAAATTAATACAATCATCACTTTTATACAATATGCAGGAGTGCTACTGTGTCATACCATTTGGTCAATATGTTCTCTGTCTTGTATTGTTGCAGTTCCTCAATCTTCCTCAATTGAAGATACTGCACTTAACAACGGATGATCCTACTATACCAACAGTTGACAATACATACTACACTGGCAAATGCACTGAACTTGAGAAATGTATAGAAATGAATTCAACACTACAAGAAATAAATATTGGGTATCATGGAGAAAAAGAAATAACAAGTATCATTACCAGTGTCATTAGAGGAGTAACAAGAAATAGAACAATAACATCATTAACAATACAAGCTCATTATGCTCTTCCTCTAGATATACCCGAAGGAGTAATAGAGCAGTTACTAAAGGATAACAAAACATTACAAGCTCTTTTGCTGGACATACGTGAACTATTACAATCATCACTAAATATAGTAGAGGTGAACACACCACTGACTGCTCTAGAATTAGGAGGATGGAGTAGTAGCGAAGTGATTTCATCATCACTCCTTCCACATATCAAAAGATTACACTGTCTGAAACTACATGATCCATACCCACCACATCTTCTATTTCTCTGTCAACCCAATCTACATACACTTACTTTACAAATAGGCACAGCTGAGGATGCTATTGAACTATTTACTATTCTACAAACCAATACTACACTTAAAGCTCTGAGTATGAAGATAGAGGAAGAGATGGTATGTGTATATACCACTGGTGATGGTCTCAGAAATAATAATTGGAGTAACCCTTCATCTCCTTTTGTTGATCTTCTCAGCAGTATAGATACTAGTCTAAGGGATATGCTAATACAAAACAAAACATTAAAATACCTTGAGATTAATTTAGATGAGATAGATCTGTATAAATACATACCCATTTCCAGTTCATTCCTGTCCTTCCTAACAACTGGCCTCAGACACAACACCAGTCTACAGCAGTTGGGTATATTTATTCCACTGAATGAAGAAACAATAACTTTTATTAATGTCATCTCTCAAAAGAACAATCTCACAGAACTTCAAATTTACTTCAAACCAGATCAGTCATACAGTAACTGTAGTTGGGAAGAAAGGGGACAAATAATGACACCATTGTTTTATGAACAGTTAGTACCTGCTGTTACTAACATGTTACAGTCACATACAACCATCAGACTACTGAAGATATGGTGTAGACTTATAAATAAGTCATCTCAACCTAACTGGATAAAACTAGTACAACATTTATATGAAGCTATCTACATCCATCCATCACTTGAATATACCTGCCTAGTGATTGACCCTCCTCCTCTCCTGGTGGATACTCTTAAAGATCAAAAGAAGACATTGATTGATAGACACAGAAAAGAACAACCACACAAACCACTACCAATAGTAGAAATAAAATATATTAATTAAGCATGTACATTATTTATTTCTGCATACATCTATTGCTTTATATATGTAGTGCCTTATATGTAATACTTATTATATCTTATGCTTTTATTGGTTGAGCTTTGGCAATTGTTCCATTATTATTTTCAACAAAAATTAATGCATAAACTATAAAAGATCCATCTGTGATTTCAAGTTGATTTCAAATTATTAGTGCTGCTATAATTCAAAGGCATACTGTGCTCCATTGCATAATACTACCCACTTTAAGCAGTACTCTTGATGTAAGTATACTAGGTTATACAAAAAAGTGGATGCATTTGATACTTATCATATACTGAGAACCATGAGGCCTCAGTATATGAAACATAAAAAATTTTAAAAAACAAGA
>NW_003547060.1:14537-19254 GCF_000090795.2 Amphimedon queenslandica | reverse complement strand
CTCATTGCAATAGAGAAACAATTAAAATCAGTAATAATGGGATCAGTAGTCCTAAGAAGAACAATACTAGTAAGATACAATATATATGATAGTGTATGGTACTATCTTTACAGGTTATACTGAGTACATGTTATACAAATGGACTAGAGCTAGCTGACTTGTACCCATATGGTACAGAGTATGGGGACTCCATGAGCATTGGATCTGGTTTATATCGGCCTACACCATTACTGGCTCCAATTGATAATTTAGTTATATTTAGTCCAGCTGGACTTGCAGCAGCAATAAGATATAGAGTTAATAGCCACACACACACACACACACACACACACACACACACACACACACACACACACACACACACACACACACACACACACACATTATTAGTGCTTTAGTTTGTAATGTAGTGCGATTGTACACTAACTATTATCTGTTCATTATATTAGTAACACAATTGATTGAGTTTATAACATTTCCTTATATTTATAGATTTATCGTGATGGGAGCTTGGTATTGGAAAATGATGAAGGTTGGATCTCTTTGAATTTGCTCCGGATACTTAGTGGACATTTTTTCAATACTAAGATATATGGTAGGATTACTACTGATCAAGTATTGGTAAAGAGAGCAATGAATCAGATTAATGAAGAATTTCCTAATACTTTCTGCAGTACATCTCCTCCTACACAATTGATAATAGCAACATGGATAGATTATCTAAAAGCTGACTCAAACCCTGTTAGTATATTAATTACTTAATACACGAAATACTGTTAATAATAGCTAGCTATACTTTCTAATCACTTTATTTATTATTTTTAGGGCAGTAACTTCCAGTTAATAGTTGTATCTGGTAGATGCAAGACATTTGGTATTGCTCTTTATGTAAATGTGAGCATTACATCAGCTGATACTGGATTATCTTCACATATTAAAGGTGAATATGTACCCCCTGATCCTACTTTCTTTCCATTTGGTACTACTGTCATGGATGCCCCTACTATGATGCTTAATAGTACCATGCCAGGGACATATATATTTTCTCTGAATCATATGCCACCAAGTATGACTATAGTACATGTATCGACTGTTCCATATAACTTGTATATCTTTTAGATCCTTGCACTCTATGTAAAGCTAAACTTCTCAAGATGGCATGTGAAGCTATGAGGAGGATTAATGGTAAAAAGCTACCAGCTCCTTGTCATGACTAATAATCATTCAATTTCATTGTGTTTTCGTTATTGTTTTTGTGATTAAATGTTTTTCAGTAGTGAATTAGTCAATTTTAATAGCAGAGACAAGAGATATAGCTGTTATGCATTATTTTTTGTCATGGATTATTTTAATTGTCATAACAAATAAATGTTATACAAGGAAAGGAAGCAGAGAAAGGGAGAGAGTGTCATAATGATTATAGAATCAACTAAGAGACAGTACACCAGGTACTACATAAAAGAAAGATCCTATTTAAATAGATAAGCTGTATTATACAGCTGGTGGTAGGTGTACATGAATATACTTTAAGTGTACATGATGAAGTAGTGTTGAACAAACATTGACAATATTGTCAATGTTTGCATTCTTCAACACTACTTCATCATATATACTGTATTACCATACACTGCTTGTAACATGATGATAGATAATGGTATGATTTCCTCATTGCCACTAATCATTGGTATTACCAGTAATTAGTGACAATTAAGAAATCATACCATGAAATCAGGTATTTTCAATGTTTGCATTCTTCAACACTACTTCATCATGTACACCTAAAGTATATTCATGTACACCTACCACCAGCAGTATATAGTAATACAGCTTATCTGTTTAAATAGAATCTTTCTCTTTATATAGTACCTGTTGTACTGTCTCTTAGTTGATTTTATAATCATTAATTATGACACTCTCTCCCTTTCTCTGCTTCCTTTCCTTGTATAACATTTATTTGTTATGACAATTAAAATAATCCATGACAAAAAATAATGCATAACAGCTATATCTCTTGTCTCTGCTATTAAAATTGACTAATTCACTACTGAAAAACATTTAATTACAAAAAAACAATCACAAAAACACAATAAAATTGAATGATTATTAGTCATGACAAGGAGCTGGTAGCTTTTTACCATTAATCCTCCTCATAGCTTCACATGCCATCTTGAGAAGTTTAGCTTTACATAGAGTGCAAGGAGCTAAAAGATATACAAGTTATATGGAACAGTCTATACATGTACTATAGTCATACTTGGTGGCATATGATTCAGAGAAAATATATATGTCCCTGGCATGGTACTATTAAGCATCATAGTAGGGGCATCCATGACAGTAGTACCAAATGGAAAGAAAGTAGGATCAGGGGGTACATATTCACCTTTAATATGTGAAGATAATCCAGTATCAGCTGATGTAATGCTCACATTTACATAAAGAGCAATACCAAATGTCTTGCATCTACCAGATACAACTATTAACTGGAAGTTACTGCCCTAAAAATAATAAATAAAGTGATTAGAAAGTATAGCTAGCTATTATTAACAGTATTTCGTGTATTAAGTAATTAATATACTAACAGGGTTTGAGTCAGCTTTTAGATAATCTATCCATGTTGCCATTATCAATTGTGTAGGAGGAGATGTACTGCAGAAAGTATTAGGAAATTCTTCATTAATCTGATTCATTGCTCTCTTTACCAATACTTGATCAGTAGTAATCCTACCATATATCTTAGTATTGAAAAAATGTCCACTAAGTATCCGGAGCAAATTCAAAGAGATCCAACCTTCATCATTTTCCAATACCAAGCTCCCATCGCGATAAATCTATAAATATAAGGAAATGTTATAAACTCAATCAATTGTGTTACTAATATAATGAACAGATAATGGTTAGTGTACAATTGCACCACATTACAAACTAAAGCACTAATAATGTGTGTGTGTGTGTGTGCATGTGGCTATTAACTCTATATCTTATTGCTGCTGCAAGTCCAGCTGGACTAAATATAACTAAATTATCAATTGGAGCCAGTAATGGTGTAGGCCGATATAAACCAGATCCAATGCTCATGGAGTCCCCATACTCTGTACCATATGGGTACAAGTCAGCTAGCTCTAGTCCATTTGTATAACATGTACTCAGTATAACCTGTAAAGATAGTACCATACACTATCACATATATTGTATCTTACTAGTATTGTTCTTCTTAGGACTACTGATCCCATTATTATTGATTTTAATTGTTTCTCTATTGCAATGAGTTCAGCTCCTACTGTCTACCACTTTTATATCATCATAGAAGCCACAAAGTATGTAATATACAGAAACCAGTGAAGGGCCTTTGATGTGTAGACTTCTCCTCCAGCTGTCTCTTCACTGAGCTGGTCTCCTCCATTATTCCTGATAGTCTGGTCCCTAGTGACGGCATCCTTTTGGTCAGTTCCTTGATCCTCCCTCTCTCATTGGTGAGGTTATACTCTAAACTGTTTATACTGGACTCACGGGCATCAATAACACCATGAGCATTCTGTAACAGTAATAATAATAATAAAATTAATAATAATAATAATAATAATAATAATAATGGCCATGATCCAACTGTTGCCTGCCGCCATCTATACCAGAGGCTCTCAGTCACTCTGTGGAGGGGAAATGCTGCTATGTGGGCCACTTATAATCCCCTCTTGCCTCCTTCTGTTGATGGACTCATTTAACTAGTTTCTGTACTTTAATGGTTGTATGTTTTAGTGTAGGCTTTCTTTCTTTTTTTTCTGTTGTATAATAATAATAATAATAATAATAATAATAATAATAATAATAATGATAATAATGGAATTAAGTGAACATTTTAAAGATACATGCCTGCTTTATGTACACGATACACAGTACGAGAATTAAACTTTTGAGGGCCACAAGCAAGCTACACCTAATAATTTCATAGTGTTACATTTCATAAGTTTATTAAGTTAAATTTTCCACGTCCAATTTCAATCACGTGCATGTACATTTTTACTTATAGAGATAGCAATAGTAAAATTAAATTTGTATTTTTTGCTACATTTTTGATTTTACAAAAGTTTAGTCCTTCAAAACTATACAGGAAGTGTAAAATATGTGTATTTACATGTAGTACATGTACATGTTTTTCCCTCCCTCCAGGCTCCCTCCTTCTATCTCTCTTACTTTCAGTTCCTCCATGATATCATCAATGGTCATGGTAAGATCTTGTATCTTCTGTTCTCATCCTCCCATCCTTTTTTATTTTGGGAAATAAAATGGAATTGGCCTCATTGAAATTAAATAATGTGCCAAATGCCAATAAGACATTAACTTATCAATAAGTGCAAAATTAATATTGTAATTTGTAAGACATTGTAGCTAGGGGACAATAATGTCCCTCCAAAAATTTGGAATTCTTAGATAACATTTGCCTAGAAGCATAATTCAACTTCACTACTGAGGTGCCTTTTATACTGACAAAATGTGACAATATCATCGTGGGTTGTCACACCTGATTACACACACAATGTTATGAATTTCATTAAGTGGTACATCAAAGGAACTACATAAACCAAGTACAGGTCCAGCACAATTATGAACAAAATTTATTATTTTTATAATTTTAGGTAATTTTGGAAGAAGGTATATGTAAACTTTGCTGGTTTATAATTCAGTAAATTTTTTTTTTTTTTTTTTTTTTTTTTATAGTCCA
>NW_003547060.1:12290-14210 GCF_000090795.2 Amphimedon queenslandica | reverse complement strand
CAGCATCAACGTAACGTCAGGACTAGCGTAATATTGTAAATCCGCCTTTATACTGACAAAATGTGACAATATCATCGTGGGTTGTCACACCTGAACATACACAATGCTATGAATATCATTAAGTGGTACATCAAAGGAACCACAAACTTAATGAACCATGTCCTAGTATAGTACTGTACATTGAAAAATGAATTTATTATTATTGCTGGGTTTTTAATGCCACACGAAAAAATTCCAGACACTCAAGATCATTTCACTTGCAAATTCTCTCTCCCTCCATTTCTATTATATCTATAATCTGTACATGTATTTCTCTCCCTCCCCCCTCTCTCTCCCTCCCTCCCTCTCCCTCTTCCTCCCTCCCTTCCTCCCTCCCTCTCCCTCTTCCTCCCTTCCTTCCTCTCTCCCTCCCTTCCTCCTTCCCTCCCTCTCCCTCCCTTCCTCCCTCTCTCTCTCCCTCTCTCCCCCATAGTCTCCTCTTCATTGTTAATATAGATCATTCAAAAGCATTATAAGTATGTACATGTACATGTACATGTACAGTACCTGTTGTATTTCTCTCTTTCTCTTCTCCACCATTGCTGTCTTTGCTGTTAGGAATTCCTTCAGTGTCCTGTTCTCCATGCCCATGTTACTCAGTCTCTCTCTCATCTGCTCCAAACTCTCCATCTTCTTATCAATCTCCTAATAATAGTACAATAATAATCATTAATGATTGATTATTACCATGTATATTTACATGCTATGTACATGTATGTATGTACATGTATGACGTACATGTATGACTGACATGCAGAAAGTTTTATTTGATTCAAATTAATGGCTTTTGGCCATATCAAACATACATGTACATGTACATATACATATACATGTACATGCATGTACATTTACCATATAGCATTAATACAGTTTTTACCACAATAATAACAAACATTATTAATAATAATACATACATGTATATAGTATACATATTATGTGTGACTGTGAGATAGAAAATGACAGATAAATCTTTTTCTAAAATGTTTCTACATGTACATGAATAACTCGTAATCTTTCAGACATTAATTGATACACATACACTAATAATTAATGTGCATACATGTACATGTACAAGCAATTAAATATCTACAATGTACATGTACATTACATGTATTTCTTACTGAGTTCTTCTCTCTTGCTATTTTAAGTTGTTTCCTTGTTAATAGTAATTGTCCTGTCTTCTCCTCCAGCTGTCTCTTCACTGAGCTGGTCTCCTCCATTATTCCTGATAGTCTGGTCTCTAGTGATGGCATCCTTTTGGTCAGTTCCTTGACCCTCCCTCTCTCATTGGTGAGGTTATACTCTAAACTGTTGATACTGGACTCACGGGCATCAATAACACCATGAGCATTCTGTAACAGTAATTTATCCTGATCCAGTAATTTTGGGCAACAGTCCTGGATCAGACATGGTAGTTGGCATAGCTTACTCTATTATCTTTGATCCGTAGATAATAGAGTATATGGTCATAGATAATAGAGTAAATGAAAGGGATTGGAAACAGGGCGTAGCAACAGGAAATGCGGGTTGGGTTACCACGTGACAACCATGAGTGTTTTGATTGATTTCCCATATCCTCCATTGGTGAAGTTGCTCTGGCAGGATTTTGAAGGAAATTTGTGCTGCTCCAGGATAGCGCTTGCTTTTGATATATAGCCTATTCCACATAGAATTTTTAGAGCTACCTGTAGCAAGGTTTTTATCTCCAAAAAGCCATTTTGCAACCAGTTAGAGGTACACAAAGTCGCCTGTTTTTGAAACACTTTATCGTTCGTAAAACACTCAAGCTTCATTGTATCAATATGCAAGTTAGCTCATTCCATAGGAAATTTCAACCTCTTTAAAAGCGGTTATACTTATTCGTAGCTCAAGAAGAAAATG
>NW_003547060.1:4619-12280 GCF_000090795.2 Amphimedon queenslandica | reverse complement strand
GAAATCCCAGTTTTTTACTCCAAAATCGGTCAAAAAATCCCAACCCTCCTCTGTTTACTTAGCAACAATACAAATGAATGGAGGTTTGCCACGCCCACGCTTCCGTTTCCAATCCCTTTCATTTACTCTATTATCTATGATATGGTGTATGATCATGGACACACCCATTTCAAATAGGCAACACCCATTAAGGCGGAGCTCGTTCTTTCTTTGCAATTTGCTGTCCTAGCGTCTTGTACCGTCTTGTACTTAGTCTTGTTGTTGTACTCTACCCTGATATAGTGAAGCTACCTCTAGTCACTGTACCTGTATCTTGTTGCATCATTTTAAAGGTAAGTTCTGAAGTAAATCTGCTGTATACAATCATGTAATTTGTACGAACTTGTAACTACTCAGTAATTAGTACAAAATCAAGTTAAAATCACTTGTAAAATACTCCTATAATGCCCCCTACTTAAGCATAGAGAGATAGAGATGGGTTAGGAATTACTGTAAAATACCAATCACTATCTACTGACAGAATCTTGTCATAGCATAATATTAATGATCCATATAGTTCAGGTACACCATACACTCACTTCTATTGTACTCTTTACCATTAGTCACTGGATAAAGGAACTACTGGTCTGCAACGTCATTTATAATAATAATAATAATTACAAGATGATTGATGTCTCTCAATGGAGAGCAAGTATTGGACTGTGGAACTACTGTCAAGCTGCCTCCAGTAGACCGGCTAATGGCCGCCACTCTCACTCATTCAAAGCTGCAGTAGACAGCAAGTCAGGCAGTACTACATCAGGAGAGAAGACATCTAAACTGCCAGCAGCTCTGTCTCTTATTGTTTCTCTTCTTTTATCTTTATTAAGATATATGAAGCTCAATTATATTCCTCCAACTGGTAAACAAACTAGCAGTAGACCTATATAATATTATCATGCAGTGTATTTACAATAGGTATAATTACTGTTACTGTTATGATCCACTGCCTCCAGTCATTAGTCTTTTTTATAGCTACTATTGGCAGTAGCTCTGACCTGATCTACTATTTGGTTTTATTTCTTATCCTCCTCTTATCAGGAGATGTTGAACTCAATCCTGGTCCTATGACTGATGATCAACCAACTTGTCTTTTATTTGCAAAATATCTTGAACCTCTTCTTGACTGGGAACAATTCGCTCTTTGTCTTTTTGATGGGATAACACAACTTGATGTTGATATAGTTAAATCAAAAGGAAGCTCTTACCTCAGGATGGAGGCATTACATAAGAGATGGTTACAAGTTAATCCTACAGCATCATGGAGAGATGTCATTAATGCTTTGAAACAATGTAAAGAGAATGAACTAGCTAGAACTATTGAAGACAAAGTGACAGATAAAGATGATATGGAAATCAGTACTAGTCCTGGTCCTATAACAGGTAAACATAACTCTACACTTGATTAAAAAATAATTATTACTCATTATAGTTTTGAAAGTTACAATTATTAGCAATGATACCTTTATTATAGAAAAGGCACTTACCATGGCAGCCGTCACAAAGATATTTACTTCTTCTGCTCATCAATACATGACAATAGGGAATGGATTGAATGTATATGTGTCTGATCTCAAACCAATACCAGGAACAGCAACTGACAATCTTATTTTGGTATTCCAGAGGTGGTTTGATGCTAATAAAGATGTCAATTGGGATACATTAATAAAACTGTGTCATGATTTTCCCGATCAACTGGGCAAAGCAAAATCTAACCTTCTGGCATATATAGGTATGAAAATTAATGTCAATAAAATGAATCTATATTTTTGTGTGTGTGTACATTATCAGTGATCAATATAGTCATTATATCTCAATACATTAGGTCAGTCTATGCCTGATAATGTCAGTTCATATGCATCACCAGTTGATGGTATATCCAATACAACAGTTGTTAAGACAAGAGGTAGAAACAATTTAATGTGCATACAATGTTTTTATGTATCTTGGTCAATAGGTCAGTCTGATGTAGCTAAACCCATTAGTTCAATACCTGATGATGTTCAAGGATATGCTGACAATATGAGACAACACTACAAACACCAACCTATTGTTGCTACAGACTGGCCACCAAAAATTGGAAAAAAATTTTTTGGGAGACTAGCACTAGTAGAAAAACAAGACTCCAGCACACAAGCAGAATCAGCTTGGCATATGCTAAGAGGACAAGTTGATAAAACAGTTAAACTAACTGGACACAAAGAGATAAGTGTTGAAGATGTCCTCCAACCCACAGATAGTTCTCTGTCTCTCAGAGTAGTAATAGATGGTCCTCCTGGTATTGGCAAGACAACACTCTGTCGTAAACTGTTAAATATGTGGTCTAATAGAACACTTCCGCACCAACAGTATGACTTAGTACTTTACTGTCCTTTAAAGAATAGCAAGATAGCTACAGCTACTACACTAGCTGACCTGTTTGTGCATCAACTTAATAGATTTAAAAATGTACCTGAATGGTTTGAGGAGAGGGATGGAGAAGGATTACTGATAATTTTTGATGGTTGGGATGAACTAAGTGAACAACTCAGACAGTCTTCATTAGCTGCTAGTATCATTCATAGAAAGCAGTTAGACCAATGTTCAGTAATTATTACCTCTCGTAGCTATGCCTCCTCTTCACTTTTGAAAATGGATACTCTCAGTAGACATATTCAGGTCATTGGGTTTGCTAAGGAAGAAATATCAACAGTAATTATACAAACACTTCAAAAAGATACAAAACTAGCACAAAAAATTATTCAATACTTGCATAGTAAAAGCATTCCCAATAGTGAAAGTGATGATGAAAGTCGTGAAATAAGTGATGATCAAGTTGAAAGTGATGATGAAGCTGAATTACCCACAGATAAGGACTCACGACTAGCAGTGAAACTCATTATTGATCTTAAAGTACGAAATGATGTCCAATCATTGTGTTATGTACCACTAGTCTGTTCCATGGTCATCTTAGTTTATTGTAAGGAAGGAGGACACTTACCAACAACACTTACTCAACTGTATGAGAACTTTATCCTACAAACTATCAGAAGACATGTGGAAATAAAACCAAGACATGACATTAACCCATATACTTTAGGTAGTCTTTCTTCATTACCATCACAATTAGCTAAACCTTTACAAGAGATGTGTCAATTAGCTTATACTAACCTGGCTAATACTAACCTGGCTAATACAAGAATGACATTCTCTTCACATCAACTACAGTCACTGAGTGAGGCAGTCAAGGAAGACTATCTTGGATTGATGACAGCATTCACAGAATATGATGAGGAGAAGTATCAGTTCCTTCACTTGAGTATACAGGAATTCCTAGCTGCATGGTGGATAGCTAAGCATGAGGAGAAGACAGAGGAAGTGTTTAAGGATCACTTTGATGATGATCACTTTCGAATGTGTCTGAGGTTTGTGGCAGGTCTAACTCACCTTAAACATGGGAGCTATCAACAGTATTTTAATAAACAACAACTTGACTTACAGTGTAAGAGGAAACCATTTTTTGGACTTAACAATTTTTATCTGCCGTACTTCTATCAGAATCCTAAGTATAAATGGAGGGATGATTTGGTTGTGGATCATGTCAGTTCTGATGACTTTGACAATGTTCCCATTCTTCTTCTTCAACTCCTGTATGAATCACAGAACACAACATTATGTCAAGTATTAGCACAATCCATCAACAACCATTCACTGTGTCTGTATGGAGTATCATTATCATTGCTTGACTGGTTGTGTCTCAGTTATTGTATAAACAATTCCAACACAACATGGAATACCTTGGACCTGGGGGTTGTATCTAACCAGGAACTATTAGTCTTCACTGCTGGACTAACAAATAACTCACTACAGACCCAGTGTAAGAGACTGAAGGCAGAGTTGAAAGGACCCACTTTTTTATTAATACACAAATTATTACAACCATCACTTCTATGCAATATTCAAGAGTGCTACTGTGGATTACATGGTGGCCATTATGTTCCCTGTCTTGTATTGTTACAGTTCCTCAATCTTCCTCAATTGAAGATACTGCATTTATTGATGGCGTATCCTACTATACCAACAGTTGACAATACATACTACACAGACAAGTGTACTGAACTTGAGGAATGTATAGAAATGAATTCAACACTACAAGAAATGAAGATTGAGTATGATGTAGAGAATGAAATAAAAGGTACCATCACCAATTTTATTAGAGGGGTAACAAGAAATGAAACAATAACATCATTAATATTACTTATGAATAGATATAATTCTACTCCTCCTCTACCTGATGGAGTAATAGAGCAGTTACTAAAGGACAACAACACATTGCAAACTCTTTCATTAGCAGTACCTGATGAACTCCTACCATCATCATTGAATATAGTAGAGGTGAACACACCACTGACTGCTCTAGAGATAGGAAGAAGATGGATGAGTATGAAACTGGTGACATCACCACTCCTTCCACATATCAAAGGGTTACACTGTCTGATGCTACATGATCCATACCCACCACATCTTCTATTTCTCTCTCATCCCAGTCTACATACACTCACTTTACTACTAAACACAGCTGAGAGTGCTATTGAACTATTTACTATTCTACAAACCAATACTACACTTAAAGCTCTGAGTGTGGAGATAGAGGAGGAGAGAGTATATACCAGCAGTATAGGTACTAGTCTACAAGACATGCTAACACAAAACAAAACACTGAAATATCTTGAGATTGATAATGACAACCACAGTTACACTCCCATTCCCAGTTCATTCCTGTCCTTCCTAACAACTGGTCTCGGACACAACACCAGTCTACAGCAGTTGAGTATATCCATTCCATTGAATGAAGAAATAAGAACTTTTATTAATGTCATCTCTCAAAAAAATGATCTCACAGAACTTCAAGTGTACTTCAAACTAGATCAGTCATACAGTAACTTTAGTGAGAAAAAGAAGGAACAAATAATGGCAATATTGTTTTATGAACAGTTTGTACCTGCTGTTACTAACATGTTACAGTCACATGCAACCATCAGACTACTGAAGATATGGAGTAGATATAAATCCTTTAAAAACTGGAAGCATAGCTCAAAGTATGCATTCTATCAACCTAACTGGAAAGAACTGGTACAAAGTTTATATGAAACAATCTTCATCCATCCATCACTTGAATATATTGAGATTAATACTGTATACAAGTATACTTGTCCTCCTCTCCTGAAGGATGCTCTTAAAAATCAAAAGAAGATATTGATTGATAAACACAGAAAAGAACAACCACACAGACCACTACCAATAGTTCATATCATTTAACTATCAATTTTATTATTAGGTCTCAATTTCATTACTATTAGATCTTGAGTAATATTTTTTTCCATAAATTCAAATGCCATATAAGATGATTAATTGGCGAGGAATTAATATTGGCAATCAGCAGTTTTACAAAGAAATCACCAATATAAAAGCTGCCATTAAGCTTCAATCTGAGCATACTGAATAGCACATGGCACAAAATCACCAATATAAAATTTGTCAATTAACTTTCACAGCAAATAATTTGCCGAATATTACTCTTGCCAATAAATCATCTTGCATGGTATTATAATAATGAGAATGCATAAACCATAGAGGAGGCACAAAATTATCAAAGTTATATCGAATAATAGCCTAATGCTATTAATGATTCTGCAATACTGCAGTAGCAAAGGGCCATGATTGCATAAGGCTCTATTTACATTAGCTCAAAGTTGTTTGTGGTTATTATTTAAAAACTATAATACAATGTACAATGAAAGTGTATATAAGAATACAATGGTTTATATCATTAGTCTATAGTGTCTGTTGCTATTTCTATGATGACTGGAGTAGTTGCTTCCTCTCTTCTTCATAACTACCAGAATCCATTGAAAACTGTAACGGCTTATACACAATACCCTGCAATAAATAATAATAATAATAATAATAATAATAATCATAATGATAATAATAACAGCAACAAATGTCAGAAGCTCCATGCTCAGTATGCTGGCTCTATCTAATGACAAGGGGATCAATAACCCAATATGCAAATTGAAACTTATCCCCAGTAGCACACAGTGTAGCTTGTACATGATTACACAATACTGTAGGGTGCCTTTTTTCAAGGGCTGAAAGTTTTTGCGGTTTTTGCAATTTTTAAAGATTTGCAAAAATTACTTCTGCAAAAATCAAATCAATACAGTATAAAATGGCAGATGGCATAAATTCGTGAAAAATAAATCTGCAAAAATAAATATCTACGAAATTTACAGCCCTTGAAAAAAAGGTGCCCTACTGTGCTCTTTAACAAATCATGCAAATTAATGATATACTAGTAGTAATACAGTAGAGTGGTTATTACTTGTCTAGGCATTGCTGCTAGTACGTTGGTGATGTGTAGCATTCTACCATGACCTGCTGAACACTCAAAGTATCTCTTTCCTTTGTAAATACCATTCATGTTACCAGCTACAGGAATTAATAAATAAAAAGATAATAAATACACACTTTATTGCTATTATAAAAGTGATGGCTAAAACACTTTCATTCAGCAAAGTTTCTTCGGCAATTTAGAAATAAAATGACACCAAAATTTTAGGTGTTACTTTCATCGCCCAGTTAAAACCAGCTATACATCATGTACATGTACAGTTGTACATTTATTATTATGCAGTACCTGGTTCATCAAGTTTGACTCCAACATATATTCTATTATCAACGTATTCCTTGTCAACTTTACCAATGTACTTTATAACACCAGTTAGCTTCTGTGGCTCCAAATCATACACTAAAATAATAATAATAATAACAACAACAACAATAATAACAATAATAATAATAATCATTAGCAGTGTAACAATGTAGTGTATAATGATGCACAAATATAGGCCAATTTTTGAAAATACCCAAGGCTATAGCCCATGGTTTTTTCCAAAAAATGGCTCCGCAATCACCCCAAATTTTATTACCTTTTTTCATACACATTGATACCCCTATGCTATGTAGAAAATTTGAGCTGATTCCGACTTCAATTTTTAAAGTTATGGCCATTTTTTAAAAACGGCCAATTTTTGAAAAATACCCAAGGCTATAGCCCATGGTTTTTTTTTTCAAAAAAATGGCTCCGAAATCACCCCAAATTTTTATTACATTTTTTGATGTATATTGATGCCCTTATGCTATGTAGGAAATTTGAGCTGATTCCGGCTTCAATTTTTAAAGTTATGGCCATTTTTTTTAAATGGCCAATTTTTGAAAAATACCCAAGTATATAGCCCACGCGGTCAAGATGGCAGAAGAAAGCTGCTGTCCCTGTAAGAGTCAGAGCCACTGTTTGCGATGCCAGTGCACCAAAAATCGAAAGTTCTGTACTGGTTGTATTCCTGCTAAACTGGGAAACTGTTCTAATCTAGCGAAAGTTCCATCTCGTAGCTCTCCTGTCTCCTCTGAGCCTCGTGGTCGCGCGGCCATTGATGGTCTGCGAGAATATCCTTCTGACTGTGACTCCTCTGACGAAGAGTTTATTCCAGGTACTCCTTTTTATACTGACTCTAGATGCGTCTCTCCCACTGGGTTTTACGAGTGTTCTGAGGACGCCGCTCTGGAGTCTTCGCGCGGTG
>NW_003547060.1:0-1095 GCF_000090795.2 Amphimedon queenslandica | reverse complement strand
TGTTAATTTCTCTTGTCTTGTCTTCTTTTAAAAATAATTAATTTAAGGGCTCAGTTCCCTTTTTAAAAGGCTATAGCCCATGGTTTTTTCCAAAAAATGGCTCCGAAATCACCCCAAATTTTTATTACATTTTTTGATACATATTGATGTCCTTATGCTATTTAGAAAATTTGAGCTGATTCCGGCTTCAATTTTTAAAGTTATGGTTATTTTTTAAAAACGGCCAAATTTTGAAAAATACCCAAGGCTATAGCCTATGGTTTTTTCCAAAAAATGGCTCCGAAATCACCCCAAATTTTTATTACATTTTTTGATACATATTGATGTCTTTATGCTATTTAGAATATTTGAGCTGATTCCGACTTCAATTTTTAAAGTTATGGCCATTAAAAAAAAAATGGCCAAATTTTGAAAAATACCCTATAGCCCATGGTTTTTTCCAAAAAATGGCTCCAATATCACCCCAAATTTTTATTATACTTTCTGATACATATTGATGTCCTTATGCTATTTAGAAAATTTGAGCTGATTCCGGCTTCAATTTTTAAAGTTATGGTTATTTTTTAAAAACGGCCAAATTTTGAAAAATACCCAAGGCTATAGCCTATGGTTTTTTCCAAAAAATGGCTCTGAAATCACCCCAAATTTTTATTACATTTTTTGATACATATTGATGTCTTTATGCTATTTAGAATATTTGAGCTGATTCCGACTTCAATTTTTAAAGTTATGGCCATTAAAAAAAAACGGCCAAATTTTGAAAAATACCCTATAGCCTATGGTTTTTTCCAAAAAATGGCTCCAATATCACCCCAAATTTTTATTATACTTTCTGATACATATTGATGTCCTTATGCTATTTAGAAAATTTGAGCTGATTCCGACTTCAATTTTTAAAGTTATAGCCATTTTTAAAAAACGGCCAAATTTTGAAAAATACCCAAGGCTATATATAGCCCATGGTTTTTTCCAAAAAATGGCTTCGAAATCACCCCAAATTTTTATTATATTTTCTGATACATATTGACGTCCTTATGCTATTTAGAAAATTTGAGCTGATTCTGACTTTAATTTTTCGAGTTATGACCAATTCAA
>NW_003547059.1:6954-33966 GCF_000090795.2 Amphimedon queenslandica | reverse complement strand
ATGTCCAGTTCAGGCTTTAGTAGATGATGACCTCCAACTGATGCTCAGTTGCCGCTTTCCTTTTACTCCACTTGAATATGATACCCTTCAGGCGAAGCAGCTTCTATTTTAGCAAAGTCAAACTCTTGTTAACTCTCAGTTTTATTCTTTCCTCCTTTCAATTTCCCTCTCCTTAATTATGACATCTATCATTCTTTGTTTCTCTAGTATTGCAATTTTGCACTTATTATAAATGTTAAACTATATTATCTATTTTTAAAAATTTAATAAAATAAATCAACGGAGCCTGAGGAAAAAGAGATAAAAAGTCAGATAATTTGTTTCTCAATAACGTGTCTGCAGCTGAGTTTCTTTTGCCCGCGAGATGAAAAACTCAATAAGAAACACTATAATGAGCCATAAAGAAAAAGAAACATCTGAGTAAATGAGACATAAATTTATCTTTCGCAGATCTAGAAGATAGAGTGCTCACTACCGCAGAATTGTCTGAATAAATAAAAATACACTTCTCTCTAATAAAAGGACCCCAAATAGCAATAGCAACTACAATTGGAAAAAGCTCTTTAGCTGCCCACCAAGCAATGTCTGCTTTGCAGCCAGGGTTAAGTCTTACAAAATGTGAATGCTCTCTCAATGGAGATTTAGCATCAATCAAGTTTCTAATAAAGGGTCTTTTAATATCTTCAATGCTCTTTTCATTTGATAGCTCTTTCTACACTGTAGAAGAATAAGTAACAAATTCATTTCTAGTGAACTTCTTAGCAGCCCCATTTACTGTCAAGTCCAATGGCTGAAAAAAACAAGTCATGTTTGCTGGAACAGCAACAAATTCAATTGACATAGATTGCAACTTTGTTTTGACTGCCTCTGTCTTCTGACCTCGGAACACATCCTAAACCATCAATGCTTTTCGCATTGGGGCCAACTTTAGCTATTGCCATTTCTTTACTACATATGACTTTACAATTGTTTCGATAAGATTTAATGTAGTTTCTTCATTGGACCAATGCTTTTCATCATGACTAAGAGAAAAGCCTTGAAGAAACTGAAAGCTGCGTGGTAAACTAGCCTTTGTTTTACCACTTTACATGATTTGTAATCACCATACAGGGTATTAACAAAATTAATGGTGATGCTTCTCTTGTCAGTTAAGGGAACAGATTTTGCTCCACAAGTTGCCATGGTATACTTCCAACAGACACACATGAACTTGGAGTTAGGTCTGCATTAAGAATCAGATCAGGTAGAATTGAATGATGTTTAAAATAATGCATTATATCACCAAGAAAATCACGGCGACTTTCTTCATACAATTTATGGGGTACTGAAGGTCTTGATGCTGTGCCCAATCTCCTTTTGTAATCAAGGTGTTGTTAGACAGACTCTACCCAGCTATGGTTTATTTGAAATTGAGATGTTTCATTTGGATGGCTTTTCATCAATGCAGATCTGCAGTTGCCTCCACCACATGTATATTACATCCAATTTATTAACTGAATCGGAAATCAATTCCTTCAATGCTTGCAACACATTTATGATCTTCGATTCACCATTTCCAAAATGCTCAGCCAGAGTATCCATTATTGTACCAGATTGCTCTTGCATAAAATTTCTTCTTTTGCCAGAAAGGAGCTGCTGCTCACACTCTTCCCATTTCAAAGTAGCTCCACTCATTCTTCTTGTCTTGCTTTTGTTTAACAGACCTTACATTTAAGCACAAATCATGATGCTAGTAATTGGTTCACAATGAAGCTAGACTACAAACTGGCTTATGACTGCATTTAACAGGTTTTCTATATAACATAAGCAGCGATGTTTTAGAGCCATTAGTACGCATATGCTCGCCAAGAAGTAACATTGTCATGCATTAATTTATCACTGCGCTACATTTTTTAGCCAAAAAGGAACTATGGCATCTACAATTATAAAGGAACAAAAAAATTGGGCCTCAAAGCAAAAAAACTTATATTTCTGAGGAACACTCAACAAAATTTTACATTAATTGTATTCAGTCACTGTTTCACCAAGAGCCAATTCTAATATAGTGGTAAATTTCATGCAATACCATCAACAGTTAAAGCAGAAAACATTTTATGCAATGCTCTTGTCCTACATTGTACAATAGAATTTGTGCTTTCTGAAATTTTTGTGGATATTATACAGTGACATACTTCGCAAACATAACTTTTAGATCCTAATGAATTCTTATTTTCTGCAATTTAAAAATTGTATCATTTCACAGCATTAGAAGCCTGTAAATTGCCTATCAGTGATGAACTATCTAAACTGCTTATAATGTGACATACAGATCATATGTCTAAAGAAGTAGATCCTAAAATCATGAAAATGTCAAAAACGTCTTTTAAAATTGAAAGCCCTCTATACTATACCTAATGTACCTTTTTACGACAACTTATAATGGCAGAACAACCACAGTGAGAGAGAATAAGTAACAAGAAAAGGTTGCTGAAACAATTGGAACTGCAGTGGTTTTTATAGCAAGCAAAACAGCACCTGATAGTATGTAAAACATGTCTTACTGTATAGCAGGAAATTTTCGTTGGGTGCTAATTTTCGTTTGTTTCATTGGCCCAAAAATTTGAATGAAATTTTAAGACAATGAAAATTTAATCTAACTAAAATTTGACCCATGACAGATCCTCTTTTACTACAGCCATGGCTTAGCAATCTGTGGCATTATCAGAATTGACACAAAAGGCAGTTCTTCTCCAACTGATGGGCTCCAAATGTCTTTATAAATGTGGTAACCATGGTGAACCATACGGAACCATAGACATTCTTCCATCTTAAATCATACACGTGGTATTAATTAAATGGGCGTGGCAATCTAAATTTATATTAGGCAAAACGAAAATAAAATCAACGAAAATATCTTGTAAAGCCTTCTTGGAAAGACAACGAAAGTTTCTGGCAACGAAAATTTCCTGCTATACAGTATTTTATTGTGACTTATTAATTTTCCCCATTGGTTGCTTATAGCAAATATATTACATAATAATAATTTATTAATTATTGAATGTTCAATATATCACATAATGAATGATTGTCAAGTAATTCTTAGGCATGGTAGAAGCTATAATTGTATTTTTAGAAGCTATAATTGTATTAAGACAGTAGTAACAAAAAATTAAAATTAATTAGAAATATGTGACAAATACTATGATACCAAACTCTTTTTGCAAAATTACTTCAGTTGGACTCAATCCACTTCCATGTCTTACCTGTTGCCAGATCTTTTTCTACCTGAGCTTAATCTTTCTCATCATGAATTTCATCTAGAAACACTATGGGTCTTTTATCTTCTCAATTTTGCATCGTCCTACGAAAGTACTTACGCCTCTGTTCAACAAGCCTTAGTTGCTCATTAAAATAGTGATGATTATCAACTACATCTGTAGTAAGGGAATGAGGATTGATAATGAAAAAATTAATGTACATTTCCTTTAAAAGTAGAGCTAACACTGACTTTCCTCCATGAAAAGTTTCATTTGTCCTAAAGACTATTCATATATATGAGTAATACCTCTTGTACAATTATTATTGTTAACTAGTGAACTATTCAAAGTAATCCTTTTGTTCTCTTTATACTGCTGGTAAGTACATCGTCTTATAGCATCCCAATCAAAACTATCTGTCACATTTCTAGCCCTACTCTTTCTATATCTCCTAGTAGGAGTACTAAAGTTCCCTCACTCCCTTGTCCTGCTTCAGTAGTGATGTCAAAGATTTCTTTCCTGTTTCTTTAGTTTGCTATATAAATGACATGCCATAAGGCCTTACTTGCTGCCTCTAGTGTCCTCTAAAAGTACTTTTCCCTTTACACTTCTTAGACTAAGAGTCAAAGTAGTTATAGATGTTCCAGATAATTTGTAGACATTGACTATTCAGCCCTTTCACTATTAAAACTTCGTAGACTGTAACTTACATTGCCATTGTCTTCCCTAAAATGGAGGACAGAGTAAGTGGCTACTATATTAACTGATGGTGAGCGGCAACCATTTGTTGTTCAGTGTTTTCCATGTGTCCTTCTTCTGTTTTCATTATTATGCCAGGCAAGGAGCATCAGTGAAATGACTGTGCTGCAAATCATCCTCCTCCTCCTGATGGCAAGGCCCTTTTTAGGAAGATTAATGATCGTGAGAAGCCGCTCCAAGACTGAAGTAGACCCAAGATCAATTAGTAGCATGACTTTGATTAGTGACATTATGATGTTGATGACCAGCAGAGCATTTGAGGAGCTTGAGGCTTTCATAATTTGCAACTAAACTTTATCAAAGTTATTGAAGTCTGTTTTGTTTTGAAGTCAGCCCTGACAGGCTAACAACTACTTTTTTGAGAGCAAGGGCAGTGAAGGTGAAAATAGCACAGGTTCAAGGGGTCAAAGTGTTGCATAATATGTGACAATGAAGCTTAGCCTGGAATGAAGTTATTTGAAATTGGACCATCATAGTGTATCCCAAGTGTGATCCTCAAAAATGACAACGAACTAACATGATCGACAGACAGACTTAAGATCTGTTGTGATAAAAGAAGTGTAATTCCAAAATAGCTGCAAAGTTTTAGTTTTTCCACAAGTTGGCTGTCACATAAACTAAGGTATGCTGTCAAGCAAGTTTTGAATCTTAGAAATCATTGTCAATCAAATTTTCATTTCTCTTGACCCATGCTTGTTCCTTAACAAAATAAAAACTGAAATTCAATTAAAATTAAAATTATTATAAAACTCATTACATTACTTTTTTGTTAGATTTTTTTAGTTGAAACTGTGAACTGCTTTATCAATTCATGAAGTAAAGGACTGTCAACATAACTGAGAAGGGAAATAAATCTCCAGCATGGAATGATTCAAGAGCTTTAAGGATATATTATCATGATTAGTTGAGGGATACTTCTTGGTATAAACTATCCCACAGTCACATTCACCTATATAAAAAAAGGAAAACTTAAGTCTTCCTTTTTATTGAAGGATTACTTAATTTAGCTATGACATTATGATGAGCTAGCTGTAGGATGGTGTTTCTACATATTAAAGGTTAAATGGAGCTAATATTGTCATGGACACATTTAGATGAAGTAAGGAGTTAGATGTTGACTTACTTGAACCAGATTGACTTTACAGTTGGTTCACTTACGGAACTTTGCCAGTTTTGATAGTAGAGACAGTTGTTTCTACAAATAGAATTAAGTCTTAGCCTAGATGTGTGGGGGAATAATTTCAAAAAGTTTCCTTTTAACAGACAGTGATTTTAGATGTGAGCTCTAGGACAGCACCTGGGTAATTCTAAATGACAATGACAATAATTTGAATATTTGTTTCATCTTTATGAAGCAAATTGACACTTTATGGACCATGCCTAAGAATTTCTACCTCATCATTGGTTCACACAATCTTTTTTCTTAGGAGCTGTCATTTTTCATTCAGTGTCACATGACTTTTTAATTGTTGTCAAAATACTTACTGAGTTTATTATATCTTTCAATAGGTTAAATACACAAGGTAATATTACTACAATAAATAAATCAAATAATCATTCATTATGCATTGCAGTAGCTGACGTCTTTGTAATATGTATTGAGTAAAAGTCTTATACTGACTGACACTTATTTATGGAAAGTATCATATCAACTTTTTTGAATTTTGAGTCTGTTTCTTTTAAAAAAGTCAGCTCTTTAGCTTTTGAAAAAATCTTTATGAAGGTAGCCTGAATAGCCAGATACTTTTTTACTTGGGGCAGCAAAGCCTGATAAGACAATTGGCTATTACACCACCATCTAAGTGGTTTGTCTTTTCAATTCAGTACTGGTTGATCAAACTAACCTTTGATTGTGAAGCAGCTACAGATTGAACAATGAAGTGCCATAAATCACTGGAATGAGAGGTTTCAGCAATCAGCATGTTGTTTAGTTGTGTTACTTATGGCTTGACCCTGTTTTGCCGCGTCAAGTTCTGAACTAAGTTGAACGATCATTGAAAGTGATTCTTTTAAATCGAGGGTCAAATAAAGTACTAGCAGCAAGTGTAACATTAGCTTCAATGTCAGTGAACCTTTTTGCCATACTATAAAGCAACTTTGTTTTTAAACTGTGGGTTTAGGGACATTGATTTGTCATGTATTGCAACAACCTTGCAACAATTTTATTTGAGTTGGCATAGGAAGTAAATTAACATTTGCGTCATTAAAACTCCACTCCTAGCCACACCCAAAATGGTGACACAGTGCAACCAAGCTCTTCTGTTGAGCGTTTCTTCACTTCTAAGATCTTTGCTTTGGATGCTACTATCTTTAAGGAGTAGTTTTATCCACCTTGAATGTCAAGAAAACTGACTTATACAGGCAGGCACGCTGAAAATGAAACCATTCCTTATAGCCTTCACAGAATATAACATCATGTCCCTTCTTTCTCCCAAAAAATTCTTTAACTTGGTCAGGACAAATGTTAACAGTACTAGAAACAGCTCTTGTGGGGACCTTTCCAACCACAAGATAAATATTAGAGACTAATGCATACTGACTCTCTTGTCCAGGTCAACTACAAAAGTTATGTTATACTTAGTAGAGAAGTAGGGGTGAGCATAGTTGTATGTGTTCCTTGACCTCACTAATGCTAGATCAATGCAGTAATTTTACCAGCAAGGCATCTGTGTTGAGTACATAGGTAAAATTCAACATGATCAAGATGTAATTAAGAAGATAGTGAGTGGCAATGTTCCACTGATTCTAATTAGCCCTGAGAATATTACACACAACCCACTCTTTTGTGAAATGCTGAAAAATATTGTGTTTAAAGATAATACGGTAGTCTTGGCAATTGATAAAGCACATTGTGTAAAGACATGGAAAGTATGACATGAATATTTGTTGTTTTCATCCATAGGAGATCATTTTTGAATAGCATTTGCTGAGTTGGGTCACATTTGCAGTTTTTCAAACCTTGATTGGTTGTACTTGCTCCTGCATTAAATATAATAGCATTGTATGCATAGTAGTTACCGTAATCACTAACTATAATTTAACTAGCTTAAATTAAATTTAGTTTAGTTTAAATTTTACCCTAATCATCTAACTCTTGCTTGTCAGCTTGCTCATATGTCGTCTCTTCAACAGTTTCATCAGTATCACTGCTTGTACCATCATCTTTACAGTCATTCAAATCAATTAAATCAAAAATTACAAATGTAGTAAAAACACTTACACTGGCTTTACACAAATAAATTATTTACCATCTTCTTCATAACCACGATCAATTTCCTGCTCTGCGTCAAAATTAAACACCATTCAGTGTTGATTAAATGAGTTCATTTTAGTTTGGACACAAACTTCCAATTGTGATGAAAGGCTGTCAGACCAAGATAGTATATCAATATCAATCTTTTCCTAAGCGGTCCAATAAATTTATAGTACCACCATGTGATAGACAGATCATCAATGGTTGTAGACAATTATAAATCTATAATGATAAAAAAGACATGAAATACACTAATATGATAAACATGAATATAATTTAAATGGTATATTGTATAGTATACATGGCATGTATCTATATTAACGTTTGTGTTTGCTCCGTTACAATATAAAAAAATTGACGTTGCCCTCTGTACCAGACACATCTTTTGAAAACATTTCTTTAAAAGCATTGAAGCAATGAAACAAGTGAGGGGCACATCACCATCTGCCAAATCGACCAAGACGCTAATCAAGGTAGGTATATTTCTGTGTAGCTCATCTCAAACTGTTTCCCGTGAGAACTGCTTTACTGTCACATCTTCCTTAGTGTCTCTAAGAATAGAATCACGTGATTGTGAGCATATATGCATCATCTCTCTCTGCATTTGGCATATTAGCTCTTGTAACAGTGAAGCTCCCATTCGTTTTGATTTTATTAGAGAAGTTGAGAGTGCATGTCTTATAACTCTTTCGGAGGTGTTTTTTTAGTGAAAGGAGATTTTAGCAGACACATTTCCTCATATAAATCATATGGCACAGTAAGCTACATGTACTGTATATTTGTCATAATAAATATGTCAAATCCAAAAATACTTTGCCTACTTTATATACTGACTCTCTTGCTAAAGAAGTCCTTTTTCGTGACAATCATCTGGGATTTGGGAAACAATCCTAAACAAATGGGTTCATGTAAATGGTCATGCAATGAGAAATTAAGTTATATACCACGAGTAATTTAGCCTGTTCGGGAGTGCAATGATCATCATCAAACAAGGCATTCAGTTTAGATAATATATTCCCCTTCTCTTCTTTAGCCTTTCTTTTTAAGATTTCCATCTCTCTAAACTTACGCAGCAATTGTGGCAAAAGTATGCTTTTTAAGTGGAATTTCATCTTGAACTAGTCCCAATCTATTTCCCTCTTCTGCAACATCAATTATTTGATCAAGGTACTTCCTTTTGACTTCTCAAATAAAAGCCACTTCTTCGCCTGCTGAGTCCTTGACACCAGCTTTTTTTACACAAAAAGCAAGGTACAGTATTCATTGCAGGACAGATATTGCGTTTACAAGTCACAATGTACCAAAAAATTTATTAAAGAATCATTTAAGAATTTTTATTTTTTTATAGCTGACGTAATAAAATGTTATCAGAACGGGCAAAGTATGGTCAATTTGCCAGACCCTCCTGTAGGCACGAAGGGAGAGGTTGGCTATGCAAGACTACTGGTATTCCTGGACCACCAATAAAAATTAATTATATCTAAGATATCATTTAACTTCAGGTGGCTTCCAAAGACACAATTAATGACCCTTTTTTATAATTATGACTGCTTGATAGCCTTTTACAGGACATCTCCGTACTTTAGATTCCTTTTTTTATAATATTTTGCATGTTGAACTACATTTTTTACACTACATAGAGTTAGCTAAAAGACTATTATTCATCAGCCACATCCTAGTTACAATTTCATCATGTGACAGAGGAGTAAATAGATATCAAATTTATCATTAATACTTTCTTTATAAAATTTATTAATACTTTTTTGACCTCAATGTAGATATAGTCAATTGATATACCTCATCTTTTTTACAGCTTACATTTTTTCTTCATCTTGTCCATCTCTGCCTCAACTGCAACCAGAGAACCTTCCCCATCTCCCAACAACAAAGAGGCTAGACAGAGCTGGAGCGTTGGAACCCAGCGAACGAACATGAACTGAACAACCCAGATCACCATATCGAGTAGGAAGAGAGCCAATGTCTCTTTAGATCAATCACTGCATCTCTTCCTTAAAGTGGAGGAATGAAATCATTATCCAAACAATCATTAAGGGACTGGATTTGAGACTCTTCAAAGTGACAAGTACGAAACAAATTCATCCCTTCACTAAACAGGCCATGAGTAAAAGCACTGTAAGCTGACTAGGGCTGAAAAACAGCAAATTTAGATAACAAATGTACTCTTTCACACCATAAATTCACCTCAATAGAGTCTAGACAACTCCTTATTTACAAATTCCTGAGTAACAGTAGGGCACCTCAATACTTGACACTATCACATTGTAATCTTCTCATTTGTATCACAAAAAAGCTTAAGAGCCTCCTCAAAACAATCTTTCTTCACTTGGAGAAAGGACTTGATAATGGTCGGCCAATACCCATAATAAACTCCTTACTCAGGCCATGCAGAGAGCCCATTCCAGTTGCATCATCAGCATACCAGAGCTGTTTTACATTAGAAATCGAAGACAGTTAACAAATGAGTTGTATAGATCCAACAGCGTATATTACCATAGCCAAAGGATCCCCCTGCGTGGTTCCCTCTTTAGATACAAAGTATCACCACCAATGAAAAGAGTGTTCTCAATATGATACTGATTAATCAGAATATGACTGAGCGAGAGACAAAGATGGAGATCATTTCTTAATGCCATACTTCTATTTAATGAATTAAAAGCATTAGTGGCATCAAGCATCTTGTGCTGCAGCCTGCAGGTGCTCATTTTCGAATAAGAAATAAAAATTTTAGCAATGCATCAGTATCACCAACTAGAATATCATATCACTCATGCCATTGTATTGTTCCTCTTTGTTTATAAAATTTTCCATTCATAGTCAACAAATAATGTCATTGGAGGGATTAATTTGTTGACTAGCTTCCACGCTTGGCAATTTCATTTTGATGAAATGGTGTGCTACTTTGCCTTGTCTTCTTCTTACATGTACTAGATCATCATATAGAATTGGTCTGGCTTGCGGGACTAGATCATCATTATAGAGTCCATCTTTAAGTTATTATGGAACTTTTTATGAATTGGCATTTGATCAAGGTAATTCCTAATTTAATTAACTAGTTAATGTAGTTTCATCACCCCATTAAAGAGTGTGTGTCATTAGTCGTTGCATCCTTTAATTATATGACACTCTTTTTTCTCAGAACATTATTCTTCTGAGCAATTTGATGACTTAACTTGATTTCTTGTAACCCAATTTATCATCAAATTGTAAATTATTATTATTATTTTTATTAAAGGACGTAAATAAAGGAACACAGAAAAAATATGAAAACTAGGAGGAAGCAGACTTGAGGACTATAGGGAACGAAGTCCCAAAACTCTAGAGAACAAAGAAAATAAAAATTAAGAAATTAAGAAAAGCTTGATTGGACTGGACATTTGGAACAATCATTGCATAAACATACATAATGAAAATTTTGTGGATTATCTGGATTGAAATTGTCATTTATAACTTTTTTCATGATTCAGTAGATTGATTAAGATCAAGTGAGAGAAAGAGAATTATGTAGTCTTGGAAATCAGTTAAAGAAAGAGCAACTTATGACAGAGCATGGAGAGTAACAAAGTACAAGTTTTTGATAAGTATTAGATCTAGTGGATTGGGAGCTAAAACAGAAAAAGTTCAATATAATATTAAAATTATCACCAGGTGATTTGACAGATGAAATGAAAAACTATCTCAGCCAGTTCAAGGCGATACATGGAGTTCAAGTGAACTCCACTTTACCTGAATAAAAGTTTTAGGCCAGGACTTATTCCAAGCACAACATATATCATCACAAGCAAGCGCAATACCTACTTTTTTGCTTGTACTAATGAAACCATCAGGGGGACATAGAGTAATGATAAAGTATCAGAATAATCCTCACTGATTATGTTATTATAGTATGCTGTTCTCCATGAATAAATAAATTCCATGATAGATCAGCACCAGCATGTACAGTGTAGTGAGGGACCTCAACTAACTCAGTTATTATTGCTGAAGCTTGTTTATTATAATGACGCTTTGCTTTTTGTGTGCTTGCGTTGCAACCAGAAGTGTTATAGAAACAAATGGGAATGTCGATAAAATGTCAGAATAAAAAAAATTATATTTTAATCATGAATATATTCCTCTTCATCTCACTCTGCTCTAATAATTATGGCATTTATCAAGTATTATTAGTAAAATGCTATCCTCTCGTTTTACTAGTATTGTTCCATTCTTTCTTGTGCTGTTCCATAGCCATACTTGCAATTGAATGGCCTTCAATTTTAATCCATGTCTTTACTATCTCTTGTAGCAATTTTGTAGTGTCCTTCAATATTGTCAATACCCATTGTATACTCACTCCATGAACTAAGTATGCCTGAGTATGCTTATGGGTTACTGCATGCAGTCATGCAGATTTTTTCTATTGTATCTAGGTTTAGCTGTATTGTATGTGACAAACAAAATTCTCCGCTTTCACAAAAAGTGTGTCAGTAATATAATAGAGCCCACCTCAGTTGTTTTAAACCATTGCTCAGAAGAATCCTCATTGTAATTTCTTTTTGTACTAAATGCCACAAGCATTCCTTTATTACTTTATCATGTCTTCATTTCTGCTCCAGTTTCTGTGTCGCAGATTCAGCTGGATATCTTATTGCATTCTGTTCAATATGAGTCAGTGTTTGTTACATATTTGTTGGCATGCTGTTTGCGGCATTTTGAAAGATCTGAAGTTCTGCTTTCCCTGCAAATAAGTCTTGTGTAAGATCTTGAATGAGATCTTGTGAAAATCACAACGTAAGATCTGACTGTTTCTTATAAGATTATGGGACAAGAAGTTCCCAAAACTGACAAAATCTTAACTTCTTCTTGTAAGATAATTACTGATTTGATCCATTATTCTTTCTAGATCCCGTAAAATCATTATGTTATGATCTTGTTAGAATCACAATTGAAAATCATCTACTTTAATAATCAAATAATAATTACATAAATGTCATAGTTACTATAGTCAGAGTAATAGATCTATAAAGTTTCAATTATTGACTTGCTCCTTTGATAGCTTCATACATCCTTTTAACGTCAATACTTTTTTGGTCCACCTTCCTGACTATAGCTGTCCTTGTTTTCTTGAAACTTCTCCCGTCCAAACTTCTCTTTTATGCAATCTATTATAATCAATGTGCTCATATTCAATAAATCTGAAAAACAACTTCATACTGTACAATAAACCGACTTTCTTTATTTAAAGAAGGTTTGGTAGCCCTTTTAGTTCCTTCAAAGCAGTCAATTGCTATTTCTTCTACTGAAAATATGGCATCCATTAGTTTTAGAGCATATTTGCAAGGGTTAATTAACAATCTCACAAGTATATGTAATATGTGATGTGACATTGGAATTCCACAAATGGCAAAGTGAATATATGACATGTATTTGGCCGACAAAAATACTCGAATCCATAGCAACTTTCAAAGATTTTATCATTTTTAAATAAATTATTTCACGTGACCAGCCACGTTGGCCTTGAAATGTGAGAAATACCCAAAAGAATTAAAGACATAAATCAATGATGAAATAGGAAAAAACAATACCTATTATATACATGAAATAGGTATAACCTAAATGTATGCATGTAAGAAGTATACCGATACATGCCTGGGTAAGTGAAGAATAATGTCTATAATGAGATAGTGAATAATAGTGTCCATAATGAGATAGTAAATGAATCAGTATCAATCAGATCATAACAAGAGCACAGTCCCTAGCTATCTTGTGAGCCTAAAGAGATAAATAAGGGATGGGACAGGCAAATAGGGAGGGTGTCATATATTCGCCTTGCCATTTGTGGAATTCCAATCTCACATCACATATTACATATACTTGTGAGATTATTAATTCCACATCATGGCAAGGCTTCATATATGACAATGTATTGTTCAAAGAATTAAATGAATACAAACACCCACCCGACGGAATAATATCCAGTTGTGGATCAGAAATGGTTTATAATAAAACCTCTCAAAAGTAGACTGTCTAGACCATCCAGCACACCTCAAGATATCTTCCACAGGAACTCCTGTGGATCTAGCCCTTGAGCTTGCTGTATCTCTTGTAGAGTGAGCCTTGAAGACATCAGGGATCAACTAGGATATCTGCCACCGGAAGTAAAAAATAAACACTAAACCCCAACCCCTTAACCCTATGGACAGGCGCTCTAACTAAGATCGACGACAGGGTGTGGGTTGGCATATATTCTAGTTGACCCGACATCAGTATCAATCCCTGCCTCCTTCATTGTAGCTTTTATCCACCTACTGATGGTACTAGATGCTACTGGCTTATGAGGACGGTTAAAGGAGAGAAATAAGGGATTAGCCATACCAGATCCCTGGGGTCAAAAGGAGAGGGTAGCTCTTTCATAACTCTCTCGAGAGTAGACACATGGCAGAGGATTGATTCCGTTATCAGCCTTTTAATAAATATTGCTCTGGGTGGTCCAGATCTCCTAGTCGGAGAGACCAGCTAGTTGAAATGTTACTCCCTCTTGTGAGAATGAACTAAAACGTAAGTCCAGAAAAAAAGATCGGAAGAATGAGCAGCTGAAGATAAGGCTAGCAACATTGCCAATTTATATGACAACTGCTTCTGAGAGAGTGTGTCTGAATGACCCAAGTTATTCTGGAAAAGGGAGATTACCACATTCACATCCCACGTACTCCTATACTTAGGCAATGGGGGTCTTTTATTAAACATACCTTGGAGGAGTCTTGCTATCAAGGGGTGTTGTCCCACAGGAACCTCACTAATAGGAGGGAGAGTAGCTGAGAGAGAAGATCGAATTGAATTTAGAGTAGAATACTGCAAACCAAACTGAAAACCTGAAGTTAAAAACTCTCTAAAATCTTCTATAGATGCTGAAATTGGATTGGTATTATTTGATTGACACCAAGAGCACCATTTCCTCCGGGCAACTGCATAGGACTTCTCAGTGCCCTTCCTCCAGGCTGAGCATAAGAGGTTAAATGCTTTAACTGAAATGTCCTTGTATCCTCCTCTAGACCAGAGACTCTCCAGGTGGTCAGACTGAGAGAACCATCCAGAACTAGAGTGTGAAACTCTTCTAACAGATTCCTCAGCAGGCTGTGCTCCTCTGGAAGGATGAGAGGATAGTCCATCAAAAGGCTGACTAGAACTGGGTACCAAATCTGAGATGGCCAGTTGGGAGCAATTATCACCACCTTCCTCAACCTCTTTCGACTGATCTTCTGTAGCACTCTGCCTAGAAGGAGAAAGGGAGGAAAGGCATAACAGCTGAGACCCTCCCAGCTCTGAGCTAGAGCGTCTGAGGCTAAAGCCTCTGGATCCTGGTGATAGCTGAAAAATGACTTCAGTTGGGAATTGTGACGGGCAGCAAAAAGATCTATATCGAAAGGACCGCACTTTCTCTGTAACTTCCTGAACACTATCTGGTCCAACCTCCAGTCGCTCGACTCCAACTTTCTCCTGGACAGTGAATCTGCTAAGCAGTTATGAGAACCAGGGATGTGTTCTGCATATACTGTTAAGTTCCTCTGCAAACACCAGAACCATATTGAGACTTCCAAGTCTGACAAAGTCTTGGAGTGAGTAACACCCTTCTTGTTTAAGAATGCTATGGCTGTAGTATTGTCCATCAATAATCTGATGTGCTGGTGGGATAGCTCTGATGCAAAGCCCTTCAGACCCAAGAATGAAGGTCCTTCATCCAAAAGGATAGGTCAATCCTTGCTTTTTCGTCTAGGGGAAAGGGTGTGTCCATAGAGTCGCTCTGCTTCTGAGTCTGATGTTTCAAGCCCTGTAATGAAGTGGGCCTACTGAAACAGCCTGATTTACAGAGGTCAATAAACCAATTAAGTGAGCTAAGTCCCTCTCTGAAGCCATTGCTTTGTTCCAAAGAGACTGGCATTCTCTGAAAATCTTCTGAACTTTGTGCTGTGGAACACTGAGTGTCAAAGACTCTGAATTCACCACCAGACCAAGAAACTCTATAAATTGACTGGGTTCCACAACACTCTTCTTCCAATTGATGCAGAAGCCTAGTTTCTCCAACAGAGCTATTGCTTTCTGCAAGTGAGCTTTTACTTCTGACTGGGTGGAACCCATGATGAGTATGTCGTCCAAGTAAATGATCAGACGAATGCTCCATGATCTGAGGATAGAGATTACTGCTTTCATTATCTTTGTAAAGACTCAAGGAGCAGTCACTAACCTGAATGGGAGAGACTAAAACTGTTATGCCCTGTCCTGGCAGACAAATCTGAGGTACTTCCAGTTGTTGCGATGGATTGGGACAGTCAAGTAAGCATCTTTGAGGTCCAATTTCACCATGAAGTAACCCTTCCTTAGAGTATCTCTCAGACAAAGAATGCTCTCCATCTTGAAGTGTTGCACCCGTGAATGTGAGTTCGGTTTCCTCAGATTTATAATGGGTCTCGTGACACCATCCTTCTTTGGGATGGTAAACATGGGGCTGAAAAATCTGACTTGTCTGGAGCTATCTCTATTGCCCCCTTCTGCAGTAGTTCTTCCACCTGGCTCACTAGATCTGGGTTCTCTGGCTGGTTCAGAATGGGTGGCGTATCCGGGGGATAATTCATCAGTTCCATTTGGGCAAATTTTAAGGCCAACGTCGTTGGTCACGTGAGATAATTTATTTTTTAAAATAAAATCTTTAAAATTTGCTATGGATTCGAGTATTTTTGTCGGCCAAATTCATTGTCATGTATGAAGCCTTGCCATGATGTGGAATTACACTAAGGCTAAGTGAATTAATTCCTCTTTTCTGTATAATAAAATGATGTTAATACCATAAAAATGCATATACTGTGGTGAATTTAGCCTTTTTTCATCATCATCATCATCATCTACCTTGCTACCTGTTTCTTAACAAAAACCTACCATGCCTACTTGCAATTGACCAATGAAATTGCAGTATTGGAGGTCAATTATTTTTTGTATTAACCTAGCTCATAAAAATATAAACCTATCTCGTTAATTAATTCTAATTGAAGATTATAATTATGTTGAATGATTTTGTTATAATTATGTCTTTAGTGTTTTTTCTAGTTTCTTTTTTTCTATTCCTTCTTCATGTTGATTCAGACATTATTGCAATTAGTTATATGGAGGGTGAATGGTGTTTTTGAATAAATTTAAGTACATTCTTCATTGATACATGTATCTACTTCAATTTTCTTTTTCTTAGATGGCCCATTTTTGTTCCTGAGAATATTTGAAATTTCTCTGTTTTGATCATCCGCAATCCTTTTGTAAGCACGAACTCCATTTATACGTGGTCAGTTTGCTTCATGATGAGCTGCTCATCTACTCCTGCATTGTCTAGTTGCAGCAGTGACCCTCAACGAGTGGTTTGTCTTGAAGCCTTTGATGCCAGACATGCTGCATAAGCGAGATACCATCTTTCCCAAAGTGTTGTGTCCTATGGACACACCAGAAAACCATATGTCATCCTTCTTCTTTTTAGTGGTGTGAGATAAAACAAATTGCTGGTATGTTTTGATGCTGGAGGGCATTGTGAGATATAAATTTGATAAAATCTCACAAAACATCGTTCAGGATTGTCTTTATTTTCACTGTGCTCAACTATTTTGGGTTCAGTTTTCCTGTGCTTTAGTCCCCTAGGGTTATTCTTTGATGTATTTTCAAAAGTATCGCAAAACTTTCAAACCATCTCTGTCTATAACCTCTAGCTGCAGAAAAACTCAAATCACGGTGCTCTTGCCCACTCCTCAAAGCTAAATAATAGCCACACATGTATATACCACTGTGTCCACTAACAATTGTGGAGATGAATCTCCTAGAACCCCATTTGACCACGTAAGGTCGTCCTCTTTCTTGTCTATTGGCTCTGCTCTCTTAACTGCAACTCCCTTTCCTTTGGCTTTTAATCACTTCATTTCGCCATCAAGTACTCTTCTAAATGTGTCAAACTCAGGTTGCTTATAGAAATTGATAGAAAGTGAATATAACTCATGATACCACACTAGCAATTTGATAGAGTCTGTTGGTTGGGTACTCTGCACCATCTTTACAATGTACTTCCAATATGAACTTGCACATCCAGTCATTTAGAGTGGGTGCATTCAGCACAAGATTTGGCACAGCAGGAGGATGCGCAACTCCTCAATTCTCTCTATTTTGCTACCATTCCTTCCATAGATTTGAAGTCCAAAGAGTTGCTTGCTCTGTTGTCTTAAGGCCCCCATACACTGGGCAACATGTTGCTTGGAACATCTGTCGTTACTTTGATCTTGTAAGCAACATGTTGCCAGAATTAGAACAGCCTTCTATTTCTGGCAAAATGTTGCTTACAAGATCAAAGTAACCACAGATGTTGCAAGCAACATGTTGCCTAGTGTATGCCTGGCTTTAGGTACCAATTTTTTTGCTGCTTGATCAAGTTGATACGAGCTAAAAATTGATTGGGCGGAGTGCTAGTAGAGGCCTGGCCTGAGGTGGGGCAACGAGGGACAAAGTGGGAGAGGCTCGAGCTCAAACTTCCTTGCCATTTTTGTCAGTGCTTTTTACAAAATGAGCTCAGTTGTCAAGGGACACACTTTTATAGTGCTCTTAAAAGATGAACAAGCTACTAAGGAAACCTATTCTTCTGCAACATGATTGGTCATTGCAAGTTGGCATGGTAGAAGTTGGTTATACACCTCGGTCTCGGTTTTTATGGCATTTAGTGACCTTGTGACTGTGTCGCTCGGCTAGCAAATCCCCTAGCAACCTCGACCTTGGTGTATAACCTATACTAATTTGGTATTTCTCAGTTTTTGATTGCATCCACTTTCCTTTCAATTTTACAGAGTGTGTATGTGGTTACAAGTTTATACAAAAAATATCAATGAATCAAGTTACTATTTGTAGCCGAAAAGAAAGAGGAGAAAGCTGAATGACTCAATTATAAAGTTTATGTTATATTAATAATGAAAAGTGACATACCTTTGGTGATTTCTTAAAAGTGTTGTATAATAGACTGCTACAGAAGATTTCCATCAATGTCAAAGACAGATAATTGTTTTTTTAAGTGGTAACAGTTCAAATGGTGTATACCTTGTTGCAGATTATCAAAATATTCATCTTGTTCTAGAAAGTTATTGCTTCTTTATAATTTTACCTTAATTTTTGGAGGGAATGAAGGGCACTATAGATCCACTCCAAAAAACTTTGTTTTATGAAATACATTTTTGCAAATATGTTTTAAGAAACAACAAACCTTGAATTTTGAAGTATGTATCTATGAAACACTAGTTATATAAGAAATGGCAGAAACCCTTTGATTTCTAGCAAAACTTTTACAGGTAATTGTATGTCTAATATGAAGTGGCATGCTAACATTTCTAAAAACAAAGGGTATAGTATTTTCTTTCTTTTGGCATTTATTATGACCCTGATCATCATTTATGAGTTTCTCATTTTGGCTAGATAATATCATAAATCTCTTCTTTTTGCTGAATATTTGTTTTCTTGTAGCTTTGCACTTCAATGCCCTGTAATAGACGTTATTTTGTCACCTTCTATACCTTTTTGAAACATGCAAGTTACTGTCAGTGGCAGTCTTTGTATAGGAGGGGTTAGTAAAATACTAGTTTTTAATCAATTGTGACCATAATTGACAAAAGGGCCCTTATGGCGGATTTTAAAATTGATCGTTATAATGGAAAATATCAACCTGTGAGTGCTTTGTTAGACAATCATTGTTTCTAAAAGTTTCATGGTAACTTTTTGCATCCTGTGGAGTAATTTTATGATAACTGGGGCTCAGGAAGTTGGATTTCTTAGGCTAGAAAGACAAATTTCACTACCCGCCATAAGGTACCTTTTGTCAATTATGGTCACAATTCATGAATAATTCTGTTTGATGTCAGTAATATGAATGAGGTGTCCAAACTTTTAACTGAATTCAATCAGAATAAGATACTCTATGAATTTTAAATTTAAAAATTTAAAATTTTGAGCAAATTATAATTGCCATTTCTGCTACTGCTAAGTGCTATAATTATCATTATTTATCTTGTTCCATTATTTTTATTACGTTTTTTTCTCATTAATTTTATTTCAAACATCATTAAAGAATCATCAGTGCAATGCTGTGTACATTATGTGCATTATGTAGATAGTACATGCATGTACATGATTGCAGAGTGTCAATTTGGTTTGTTTCTTAATTTAGGAGATTTTGATGAGGAAGTAACTGATCACAAAAAGAATACAAATAAGTCACAAGCAGAATTTGAAGAAATGAATTGCACGATGGAGGTTGGTGTGGTTTATTGTGACCATGTTTTACTCGAAATATAAAAAATGAGTTGTTTTTCAAAAATGCCATGTACATTATGTATATGTCTATGTAGCATGCATATACATAATGTAAGTTCATTGTTCAAATTTTTTGTTGGAATTAATTTTTGTGGCTTAAAAATATTTTTTGTTAAATAAATAAGCTATATACTGTACTTTTTATTGATTTTTGTTATTGTTCGTGTATACAGGCATTAGGACAGTCAGGACTAGCTGCTGATGATGATAAAAAAAATTAATCAGAACAAGAAGAAGATATTAAACAATGATGTTAAATCTAGCTCTCCTCATTTTTTAGTAATTATAATGTAAGTAAATAAATACTTGTCTAATCTCACTTTTTTTTCTGTAGCACAAAACAGTTATGATTTAAAGCAGCTAAATGACTGCTGTAGGTCCTCATTGAGGTGTATACTACTGCTACTACTGAAGCAGCACCTTAGACGGGTCTATGCACTCAGTGATAAGTAAGTGAAAAAATGGCCATTTTCCAAAAATGCCATGTAGGTTTTTTACAAAAAGTGGCTCTGAAATCAACCCAAATTTTTATTGTATTTTCTGATACATATTGATGTCTTTATGCTGTGTAGAAAGTTGCAGCTCATTCTGACTAATAATTTTCGAGTGACAGTGTTTATATTGTTTGTAATTTTCAAGGAGTATACTCCAACTGACAGTAACAAGATGGGAGAGAAGGCAGTCTCTCAGAGGCAAGGGATTCTGTATGAGCCTTAGTCAGTTGTCAATGCTGACAAGAAATGAGAGAAAAGACTCAACTGGATGATACTCCATGCCTGATTCTACATCCCTACCCCCACCAATAGTCGTCCCTCCTCCAAATCAAAATAAAGTAAGAATACATGTACTTATAATTGATGATAATTAGAATGTTGTTACTGTTTCTGGAAAATTTTACTATGCCTTTAATTTTGCTAGATCAACTTACCAACTCACCCCCCTGGACAGTTAGATCGAGTCCTCATACTGGCCTTACCAGTTAGCAATGTAAACTTATATGCATGGAACTTAAGCAAAGTCTAACGCTTCATTGTAAAATACACTGGCATACAAATGGAATTATGCTCAAATTGTAGCAAGAAGAAGGTTGTTATATTTCTGCCATCTGATCTCATAGAGGACTGTATGACTTTCTTACTCCATGACATGCAGGCAACAGGCATGCAGCCTCAACCATCAGAGTCCAATGATCCAATTAAACGTATTCATGTCTTCCCTCACCAGTGTGAAAGGACTGACTCTGGCTCACCTCAGCAGCAGCAGCAGAAGCAATAGTCTTTAATACTGGATTCCCTTAATAGTCACCCAGCTCCCAATACACCGTTGCTCACTAAATCACATAAAAAAGATCCTGTGGCAGTTTCGCGCAACCCTGCCCTACCTCCTTGTAATGAGCTTTGCCAAAACTACAAACATTAGATGGATGGAGGACAGAATTTTTTCTCAAGCTCCTCAGATCATAGTAACAGAGTGCAATCCAGTGTACATATCAATGGAATCCAGGACCCAAACATCCAGAGAATGCTGGGTTCAGGAGACAACCAATGCTACTTCCCAGATTGTCTAATATGTTGCAAGATTTTAATCCTCCTCCTCCTCATTCTTTTTCTCCTCCTGCCTACACTCTTCCTACTTCAACTTCTCAATCTTACCCTTCTCTTTCTCTCACTCCTAATGCTCCTTCTTGGTTCACTTGTGTCCCAGTTCTTTCTTCGGTAGTCTATGGTGTTGTTGATTGAAAGATTTTCGAGGTCATAAAGAAGCCTGTCATTATTTTTTATGTGTTCTAATCCTTAATCACAGGAACCTTTGCATTGATATCATTGGAAATGACTTTTCCTCACAGTAACAGTTGTGTATAATAACAAATAATTTTAGTTTTTTCAATGGATTCATTGTAAGAGCTATAATGATTAATCTTTTTAAAGTGTAATGCATATTTCACATTATTTAAGTTCATATACTATTAAACATACAAGTAGGCCTGTAAGGCTATATACTTATAACTTGATTGTAGTGCAATTCTAAGAATGCCAGCAGTTGACATAGCTTTAACCAATTCCTGGAACTGAAGCCACTTGTACAAAGTACAATGTCCATAACATTATTCATTAGCTGATAAAATACCCGTACTTACATGTGTGACTGATAGTGAACTTATTTCTACTGGGGTTATCACCTAAATGGTAATAACTTGCATTGTAATTTCAAGCACTTTATTGTAACCCACTTGAGCTGTAATTAGTTTCCATATAAACGAATTTATTGTAAATTTCAAAAAATATATAGAAAGCAAAGTACATAGCTATTTACTCAATTATAATTAAGAACAACTATCTAGTCAATAATAGTCCTACTAATGAATGCTTAGAAAGTCGCACACAGTTTTAACTTCTTTGCCATTTATACGGTACTTGGCCTTGGCCTTTATCTCGGTACCACTGAAATCCATGGATACATCAACTAAACGCTCATGTAACGGGAGATTATCAGGATTGGGAACATCTATAACAAGTTTTCCAATCTTTGTAACTGCCTTCTTCCCCTCTTTATCCTTGACATACTGCACTCCAGGCTCAGTTGTGCAGTAGATGCTGATGTGAACATCAGTGTCATCTTGACTAAAAGGGCATAAGTCAAGCGTTATGACTTCATCAATTTTTGCAAGCTCTCCTTTCTCAATGAAGACATCAAAGACATCCCTGCACCTATCATGCTCCCATGCACTGTCATAGTATCAATAATGCTCATCGTGCTGTTCAGGATTAAATGGAATAGATGTTCCTATTCCGTATGTAGCATCAACACATCTCCCTTTCACTTTTCCTTTATTTTGATGCCACATCACAGCTCCAGTAGCAACAGCCAAGTGAGGCGTCAAAGGTACTACAACGTGAACATCATGACCTTTAGAACTGTATGCATTCTTAATGGCAGCAGATACCTTGCGATGAATATACTTGCAACCACCAAACCCACCAACCAGATAAAATGTATCAACCTTATGCTCACTATCTTCAATAGCTGAAAGTGTAGATTCTATGATGCCATCCACTGCAGGGCCAAACAATTTAGACTCTATGACTTCATTGCTAACCCACAGCGTATCCATATCATCATCGTATTCCATACCATTGATCCCTTTGGCGAGCTCATTTTGAAAAAATTTGACAAATTTTTTTGGTAGAGTTATTAGTATTTCATTGATCAATTCTTTACCAAACAAAACTTTCTGGTTTTCAAACTCAATGTAGAACATCTTATTCAAGATGGCCTTTTGCTGAGAATAATTGCCATGCTGTAAAAAATTTTGAAAACTAGGATCATTTAACTCACTCTCAAGCAATTTAGAGAATGCTTTGTTAACCTCTGTGCCACCCCATGCATTACCAGTTGGTATATTCTGAACAACAATGCCACCATCAACTTCAAAGTGAGTAGTAATATCAACGGTGCCTCCTCCTATATCAATCACCATGTATTTTGTGGGACGCTTGACAGCTGCTGTTGATGGATCCCCTTCAATTTGTTCAATGATATTTTCTTGACTATAAATAGCTGCTGACTCTGGCTCCAGCGCTAATGAGAGCTTTTCTGGATTGATTTCATCTGGAATGGGGTAGGAGATATCAGATATTTGGGAAAAATGAGTTATCCCATTACTAGATTCTGTTAGCAGACCACCCTATATATCAGAAATACAGCATAAGTATCTAGCATGTGCATGTAAGCATAGTACAGCTACTTACGAGATAAGCAGCTTCTCTCATCATTCTCTTTCCTCGTGCATCCCATATAGCAGGTACAGTAATAACCCAATCAAAATCTGTTGTCTTCAATGGCTTGGCTCCAATAGCGAGATGGTCTATGAGCTGATCTTTAACATACTGTAGTATGAATGCAATGACCTCAAGTAGATAGAACTTTTCACCAGAAAAAGATCTAACCAATGCTTGTCGATTGATATTCTATTGGGAATCAATAATTATGCTGTATAGTATGAACTTACTTTGCTTCTTTTCATTAGCATTTTGATCCTTTCAAAGTAAATAAAATCTTGAGTAATAGAGTGTTTAATGGCTGAGAACCTGTTTCTGGCATTACTTCCAAATGCTATTACAGATATCTTTCGATTCTCATCTCTTTCCAAAAAAAAAGCATTTGGAACTCGAGCAGATTTTTCGTCAGCATCCAGCAGGAAAGTATTAATTTTCTCATCTCCTTTGGTAGTGTAGGCCAGTGAAACTGATGTAGTCCCAAAGTCAATAGCAGCAATATTGCCACCATTTGACTGATTGATATCATTGCAGGTTATAGAAACCTTTTCTGCTTTGCTCAATGGAGGCTTATAGCTCATGCTCTTTTGCTCACAAGTTGAATACAAACTCCTACTGTCCTACAAACAAGTGCAACAGCAAAAGTAACTCTTCAGCACGGCTGTAAAAAACTCCCTTTCAATATATGTATATTGTAAGGGGGGGTTTTGTACAGTGTTAAAGCTGTGATAGCAATTCCTGGAATTTAGAAATCAGTTCCTCTATTGTAATAACAAAGCATGTATCTAGATTATAATCATTGTGTGTATAGTTACTCCTATAGTACAACACTATAGTTCTATAGTTATTATTGCATTTTTCATGCTAGTGTAGGTTGACTTGTTAATGTACATATCAATGTGTATGGTGGAATGCGCATCCATTAAAGGAGTAGAACTGTCAAGAATATTATGGTTTATTTTGACTTCATGTTGAATGAAAAGCTGCCCAGCAGTTCAGAAATTTACATTTAGATATTTAATATTTATATTTATGCTATAATTTTGATTCAATTTTTAGGGGTTGGGGATTTCTATACACCAAGCCACCAAGAATTCTGCTCATCCTGTCATATCCTATCATGGATTTTGGGTATATAGCTTGCATGATGACAATATCAGCCTAGCATATGATACAGATACGATCATGATGATCAGCAACAACATGCACGATACAAGGACCATGTTGGAATACAATACTGCTTCAACCAGAAGAACAACAGGCATGATTCAACAAGCATAGAAAAATTTATTTTGTTTTCTTTATGATTGAACCAATTACTATTTTGTTATAATAGGATGGAAATACAGCTCTTACTTCAGCAGTAAAAGAAGGACATTATGACATTGTGCTACTACTATTTAACTAATGAAGCTGATCCAAACTTAGTGAGTACATATACATGTATGATCTACAATTCATTCACATTACTGTAGCTAGAAACTTATTATTTTATATACTAATTGGTATACTTAGCAGCAGAGTTTTTTGACTGTGTGTAATATTGATTGGTTGGTTATGTATGATAGTAGTATAATACATGTATAGCAAAATGAAATGAATTGAGAGGATCAAAGCATTTTTAATATGAACTACTTGTATAAATATACATGTGCAATCAAACTATTTTATTATATAGAATGAACAACTCGTAATGGCAGCAAGTGAAGGACATCATGATATTTTATCTTTATTGCTCTCTAAAGGAGCTGATCCAGACACTGTAGATAAAGTAAGAACCATATAGCTCCAAATTTTTGTCAGTCAAAAATTTTGTCAAAATCTTAATTTTTTGTTAAAATTAATTTTTGTCAATAAAATTTTTGTCTTTTTTGTTATTATTCCACATACTACCCATGTAGAACAAAAATTTTGTCCATTAAAAATTTCGTCAAGCAAAAGTACCTGACGAATTTGACGAAAATTTTGACTAACGAAAATTTGGAGCTACACGGTATTACTTATTTTATGTACATTTACATACATGTATACACATCACAAAATAGGAGCTAAGTTGTACTGTATTTTAGCCAGTTTTTCATTGATTCCTGTTATTAGTTTCTTGAAAGATCAGTATATATCTCATGTTTTAAAGCCACAAATCACACAGTTATTTTTCTAACATTTACTTAGTCTGGTCAAACTGCTATTGGTGAAGCTATGGATTATGGTCATAAAAATATTGTTTTGCTTCTACAAAACTATGCCAGTAAGAAACTAGCATGTATTGTATTTCATTGCAAATCTTAATTAATAGTCATATTTTAGTTTGCATTTGTGTTATTTAGGATCAATGACACCAGTACCAGTTTATCCTTCTCTTCTGCCTACCACACTTCAAGCCTCTTCCAATCCATTCTTACCACCTTATAATTATAGTTCATTACAATATTATCCTCAGATGCAAGCACCTGTCCGTTATTCTCCTTCATATTCTATTCTTCCCAGCCGTTATTCTCAGCTCCTCATCAACCATTATATAATCCACGTGCACCTGGCTATGTTCCTAATCAACCTTATTATAGTAATATTGCTTAAGTAATTGGGTCGTACACAGCAATATTTACATTGTAAATAGTCAATCATTTCACTGACTAGAAAGAGTACTTTACTGCCTATTAAACTGTTTTAATAATCTACATGTAACTAGCTACTAGAATGCAAACAGTAAGTATTCAGAATTAGTATTTGATTCCTGACCTAAAAGTATTCGGAATTGAAATTTTCTTGATTTACCCCTCACTATTTGAAGTTTTTCTGTTGACATAATTATCAATTATTTATAAAGGTGTGATCAATTAATTAGCACTATGTGCATTTTTTAAAAGGTGAAACCTCATTAATACTGTGTAGAAGGAAGTTTTGGAATAAATTAAATTTGGCCATTTTGGCATTTTGGTACCCATTTGCCAAAATAAAAATCTGCCATTTTGAGCCGTTATGTGCATGCTCAACGGCACATGGCCACAAATTTGCGAAATTAAAATTTTCTAATCACCATAATTTAGCAATTCATCAAATTTAACTCCCTCCAAAATTTTTGTCTATACGATACCTACTGCCGCCTTTTAAAAGTGCCTTTGCTGCTATAACACTACAATGGCTATGCTTGAACTGCAGCACTCAGCACTGTTTAGTATTAATTGAAAAAATTAGTTTTATTTTAATTATTTTAATGAATAAATAATAGCATAGCTAATTGTAAGAAAATTAGTAAGTGATAATTGAATAAAGAGGTGGTCATATGTGGCTATCTATTTTAAATTTAAGATACAAGAGGGAAAGAGTGAGTTTCAGAGAGGAGGGTAAATGGTTCCATTGGTTGATTGCAGAGGGATAATAAAATGAATTTTGGTAGGTAGAAGTATTACAAGTGATTAGAGATAAATTGCCTTTGTTATTAGATTTTAAGTGGTAATTTGATTCATTCCAAAACAGTACAGCCATAGCCATGATGACAATAGTGGTTCTAAATTACATGGCAATAAAGATACAAAATTTTGCATTTAAAATTTTTGCAATGGAGCAAAAAAGAAAATTTACAAAAAATATATTTTACCGTGAAAATAAGCTTTTTTAT
>NW_003547059.1:0-1758 GCF_000090795.2 Amphimedon queenslandica | reverse complement strand
ATCATTAAAAAGTCTATGAATATCATGCATCTCATTCACACGGATCTGGTGGATACATACATGTACATGTACTTACTCAAATACTTTTCTCAGTTTCTCTTCATTGGCCCCAAAAGGTACATTACCTACAAACACAGAACAGTGAGTGTCATTAGTAGGTGTGGCCAGATAAACCCTAATATGCCTCCCATCAACCTATTGTCCATTCAACTCCAAACAAGCACTAGCAGACTCCTCCATCTCCATAACAACATAGAAATTAGTAGTCATCCCTGTCAACTGTTTTCCGAGTTTCCTAGCAACTCCAACAGGAAGCTAACCAGGAGAAACCACAACTGATCGTTGCCGTGGCGACTCGACCTAACCAAAGGGGAAGACCAGCTTGAGTATGTCCTTCTTTTTAGTTGACAGAGGAATGTTACCAATAAATACTGTACGAGGATTTCGAGGATCATTTTTATTATTAGTAGTATTTCTATTTCTGGTTGCATCTCAGGTTGTACTTGGTCCTAGTAAACTGTCTTAGTCTGTTCTTTCTTTCTTCTTGGTGGGTCTGAAGGAGTGAATAGCTTCTCTTTTCCCTCTTTAAGCACTTAACTTCGAGCTTAACTTTGCCTGAGCAGCCATTTTGAAATGTGAGAACACGTGGGTGGCTGGCTGCAATTAGTTCATTGTGCATGTATAGGTCTATACCGGTAGCTACTGTATAAAAGCAGTTAAAACAATGCATGTCATGTATAAAAACTAGGAGGCTATAAAGTTTGTCCCTTTTATACCACTACTAGGAGACTGGAGTGACTTTCTTCCTTTCCTATTGATTGCAGTCAGTAAAGTCTTCAAGATTATTTCATTTTAATGACAAAAATTTTAACTTTTACTGAACTCAACTAATATAGATACATCATATATGTACATCTTGACATAAATTTGGAACCTTAAAAATTAAAATTTTAATAGAATTTCTACACAACATAATATTTTTTGTACATTCACTATTAAAAGATGTGCATGTGTTGGTGGCTCATTTGGCCATGCTGCACAGTAGCAGTTGTAGAGCTGGCAATAACAGTTCAAATCGCCATAAATACATGCAATCAAAATTTAAAAGAATTATTTTTCAAAAAATTAAAACTAGTATATAAATCTCTAGCTTCAGTCTTGAGTATCAATCCACTTGACATTTCATCTTTATTTCAGCTTGAACCTATCAATAATAATATTAAAGTCCTTACACAAACTTACTGTTAGTATTGTTATTTTTCTTCTTGTATGTAGTGCTCTTAGCATCACTAGCAGTAGTAACCACTAGTGATCCCAGGCAGCGCCACGTGGAGGCGGCACTACACTGCTGCCCAAAAATTAAAATAACCTGGCCCAAAAATTAAAATAACCTGGCCCAACACTCTTGCTGAGGCCCAGGTTGTAAAAATAATAATAAATAATAAATCATAATAAATAATAAATAAATAAATAATAATAAATAATAAATAAATAATAAATAAATAAATAATAATAAATAATAAATAAATAATAAATAAATAAATAATAATAAATAATAATAAATAATAAATAATAAATAAATAATAAATAAATAATAAATAATAAATCATAAAAAATAAAAAATTATAAATAATAATAATTTAATCATAATAAATCATAAAACCTAGATCTATAACCTATACGTACACTATATAACCTGTATCCTATAACTACCTGTTTCCTAATTTCTATACTATAACTACTTTCTAATTTCTACTA
>NW_003547058.1:33178-34233 GCF_000090795.2 Amphimedon queenslandica | reverse complement strand
TGTGAAGAAAGTTTCCCATTTCCTGTTGTGGGTGTTGACTTTCCTGGTCCTTTTATGATCAAGGAATTTGTGTCATATTTCCTGTAAGGGCAAGGCTTGGGTTGAGTGTGTCTTTTCACCTGTGGAGTTACTTATGCTGTCCATTTGGACGTAGTTACAGAGAAGTCTTCTCTTACTTTTCTCAGATGTTTCGAACAATTTTTGTCTCGAAGAGGTCTTCAATCACTTATAGTCTCGGATAATGGTGCTACTTTTGAATCTGCCGCAAAAGTCATTCCATCTATTCAGAGTCATAATGAGGTACAGCGGTATTTCTCTAATGTGGATTTGAAGTGGAGCTTCAATTCTGAGTGTGCCCAATGGTGGAGTGGCTTTTTCGAATCAATGGTGCAGCTCCTCAAGTGTTGCTTACGTAAGATAATGGTACAGTTCAAGCTGACATATGATGAGATTTTGCCTAGTGTTACTGAAGTAGAGATTATACTTAAGTCCCATCCTTTTACTTATATTACAGCCTCTGGTATGGACGACCCCGTAACTGCTTCTCAATTGACATTTGGAAAGAGACTAATGTCTTTACCTGAATACTTGTCATTGCCTGATTCTGTAGAGTTTAGCTGAGATTTATCTCGACCTACCATAACAAGGCATGTGCAGTATTTAAGTTCTATTCTAAAGCATCTCTGGAGTTGCTCGAAGAAAGATTACTTCCTTGAATTTAGAAATAATCATCAACACTACCAGACCAGAAATACTTGTCCCATAGCTGTGTGGGAGGTTGTCATTGTCTATAATGAATCCCCTCGGGGAATGTGGAAACTGGGACTCATTGACGGACTAATTAGAGGGAGACACAAACAAATTCATAAAGCAGTTGTTTGATTCAGGTGTGGAACTGGTTTGTTTGCTTTCATAAAACGTCAAACATTTGTATTTTCTGGAGATTCATTCTTCTAGTGATTCAGATAGTTTTAAAGAGCTGATGATAGTTGTATTGCTCCAAGTTTTGATACTCTGACAGATCCTGTTAATGTAGAGCCTACTACCACTGTTGA
>NW_003547058.1:28099-30829 GCF_000090795.2 Amphimedon queenslandica | reverse complement strand
ATCCTAGGATCATAATCTATAACACAATAATGAAAGACTATGGAATCTCACAACATTCTACATGTATCTTACCACATATTCCATTGTTAAGATGACAATGTGAAACATAATGCATGCAGCTGGTACCTGGTGCCTCCTGCAGTGTGCTATACGTAAAAAAATATGAGCTTGGGTATTCAAGAAAATTTAATGCATTGAATCTAGGTTACATTTTGCAAAAATGTAAAAATTGGTATAATAAAAACAAGGACAGCAAAATTTTAAAATAATCTTGTTACTATAAAACAAATTATAGAAGTAATCCAGACCACAAAAAAGAAGCCTCTAGAAATCAGTATCATATGAATTGAGAACAAAAGAAAGAAGCCTCTAAAGATCAGTATCATAAGCATCCACAACAAATGAAAGCATCGAGGAATCATTATGAAAACAATCGGCTCCAAAAAAGTAAATGAAAGGAACGCTATCATAAAAATCTAGGCCTTGAAAAACAAAACTCCTTAAAATGGTATTATGAGAATACAGACACAATATTACATGCTATGAAAGATAAATTTCTGAGATATAAATAATCTGATAACAAATGGATAAATTAAAGATGGTAAATAAAGCAAATAAGAAGCATCTAAATAAAGATTATTATGACCATAATTATAGTCACATGTCATGTAGATTACGTTGTAATTACTCATTACATGCACCAAATAGTGAAGCAAAGGAATATTATTTTACTAAAATTATTGAAGCATTATATTGCAGCCCTGAAATTGTTGATTCATTGCCATCAAGCATGAAAGGTGTAGATTTTGAGAACATATCATATGACAATAAATGTAATGCTGCATCCAAGTATACTGTTAGAATAAGTTTTGAAAAACAGATCACACAAAGTAGGCGTATTGATACGTGTCAAATAGCATTAGGAAATTGAAGTTGAACAGCTTTAGTGATTTTGGTGAGGAATGTCACACAAGGAATAGTGAGCCATATTTTCATAAATCAGCATATTTGTATCCTAATGGTAATGGTAACGCTGATAGCCAATGAGATAGTGCATTTGCAATCCCTATTAATACAAGTGGCATCTGTTATATAGCAGGGATTGTTGATGTATCATGTATTGATAAAGTAAAAAATGCAGTGATAACAGTGACTCTGAAGAGGATAATGTTGATAATAATACAATGTATACTAATAAGAGAAAGCCTACCCTGAAATGGCACTGTACAGACAGTTACAAGCCTTTATTAGAAAGTGACGTTAGTTCTATTATTTAAGATAGACAATATTTTGATGAACCCATTAAAGCATTAAGAAAGCATTTAGATGCATGTGATAATTGTCCTAATAAGCAATATATAATATGATGCCTGCATGTTGAAGAAATAGATCAAGTGCATTTACATGATTCTTGTGATAATGCAAATGTAACAATACTTGTCAAAAAAGATAAAAAAATGTTTAAAAATATTTTAAATACTCAGAAATTGTTTGTGAAAAGCCATCCTATTGTGTGTAGCAGTATTGATGCCGATCGTAAAAGCATGCTGCATATTTTATGCAATGCTTCTGTTCATTATCCTTTGTTGAGACACCTTATAAGACACTTTTATGCTGCTAGAAATGCCCATTTAACAATAAATATTACGATTCTTCCCTTGCTGATGGTGACATAGCACAATTGATAAATTTTAAAAATAATGAAGCCGATGAGACTGAATTTGATAATGCATGTCATTCTATTAATGATGGTAAAGAAGAAGACTTATTTAGAAAACCAAACTTATATACCGTACTTATTTTCAGTATTCAGATGCTATCGATGAATTTAAGAAAGCTTTGTCTGATATGGCTATTAATGCTTGTTGCAGCTATGAGAGGTTTTTAAGAAAACAATCTGTCTCAGAAGCTAGAAATATAGAAAGTGATGTTTGAAATATCCCATTAGATTACATTAAAGAGAATGATCCTACAGAATTAAATAAAGTTATGTATATTTGTAACCTATTATTAGAAAAAATGAAGTTCCAGCATGTTGTTTGCTCAATGGGTTAAAGTGTGAGCGACTACACATAGAATTGCAAAATTTGGATGCCAGTTAATACAGAGGGCTAAGTGTTCTCAGACAATTGTTAGATTAGGCACACACACCTTAAAAGTGCATGCCTATAACTCTTTGAAGGCACTTAAGGGGGCTGGTACTCCAATTCTCATTAATTATTCATAAACTTTGCAAGTTGTTTTACACAAAGTTCTTTATAGTAACAGTTTCTAACCATTGCAGATAGTTAGATATGCAAAATGTGTATCAGCAAACTAAAAAATAAATCTTTGACAATGTAAAAGTATGTGAGAAAGAATAAAGAGAAAATAGCCACCTTGCCAACACTATCTAGGCAATGGGCTTTCATATAACTTTATGCTTCACAGAAACTGCTTTTATTTACCTCCGTTATGGGGACACAAAGGGATTTAGTGATAAAAGGTTCCAGAGTTGAGATATGACCAACAGTGGAGTAAAAATGAACCACAGCTCACCAAGGAAGCATCTAATTTAAAAAAGCCTCTGTATGAATCCTGACAGGTGGGGTCTTAGGCAAAAGAACTTCCCACATACCACAAATAGCTGCTCTATCTCTTATAAAACGTCTAAAACAACTTTCCTAGGTGTGCTGACATGTTCTATTGCTTATGAATGGAAGAGTTGTTACTGCGTGGGTGAAAATGTCA
>NW_003547058.1:26099-27756 GCF_000090795.2 Amphimedon queenslandica | reverse complement strand
AATACTAGTAAAATTCTTAGAAAAGCAAAGGATCAAGCCTTTCGCCATATATGAGTAAAAATCTTAATAGTAAAATTGCAACAGGTTCAATATCAGTCAATATAACTAATGGATGTAAAAGAAGCACATATTGACAATAGGCAAGAGCATCTTGATTTGTTATACTTTCCTACGTTATTTCCAACTGGGCAATATGGAGAGCGTCATCCCAAGTCAAAGCTATCCGTCACAGATTTTATCATTTTAGTGAATACATAAAATCAAGACTTTTAAACAAAGATTCCCAATTTCATAGAAATCATTCATGTTGTCTGCATTATTATGGATTAAAAATTAACAAAGCCATAAAACCTGCCACAAATAATTTATTAAAAACATCAAGGGGCAACGTTGGTCAAACTGTTGCAGAAATATTAGAAAAAATAAATGTGAGATGAAGAATTTGAGGGCAATCAAAGTACCATGTTGACTCTAATACGGGGCACAAACCAATATTGGTTTCGTGTGAAAGGTGAAGTCAAAGCAATGATTGCTGATTATGGCTCACCAACACTTTTCCTAACGTTAAGTTGTGCTGAATATGATTAAGCTGATATAGCACAATATTTAAGAAAAGTTAATAATGCACCACAATCATAGAGTATTTCTAGATTATGTGCTGAGGACCCTGTTTCAATATCACAACAATTTTCATACAAATTTAAGGATTTCTATGACATAGCCATTCTCCAGAGAGGTGTTCTAGTCAAAGTAGAGCAATATGATGTTAAAAAACAATGTCAAATTTTTGGAGTGCCTCATTATGACATCCTCCTATGGATTGAAAATGCTCCTGTTGTTGATATGGATCGTCCAGAAGAAGTCTCTTCTTTCATACAAGATAGGATTACTCGTCATATACCAGATAGTAATACGTCGCCTGATTTAAATTTTTTTGTAACAAAGTACCAAATGCACACGTGCAGCAAATACTGCAAGCAAAATATTAAAGTTGGCATGACCTATGTATCTAGATGCTAATTTTATTGTCCTAGATCAGTACGAGAATGTATTTGCATCAATGATGTTGAAAATAGCTTGAAGTCATGCAATAAAATATATTATCTCAAACGAAATGAAAAGTGAACAACTATAATCCTTTACTGCTGAAATTGAATAAGTCTTTTTAAAAAGGGCTAAAAAAACTTATTTTTAAGGATTTTCTGTTTTTAAAATCAATATAACATTTCATCACTTAACTTGTACCTGGCAAAGTTTCAAGCTTTAACTTGAAGAAGTAAGGTACTTAAAATCACTGTGAAAGTTACCCTCCAAATTACCTACAAGAACTACGCCTAGAAAAATTGAAGTAGGCATGATTTTATGAAAACATTGCTGCTTGTTTTTTGCCTGTTGGCTTTGATACTCGGAATTGGAACACTTGACTGAAGGAGCTAATAAACATTCAGCTACTAAAGAATTGGCTACTGATAAAGCAAAATTCAGAGGGAGAAAGAGGGTCAGGGCTTGCCCTAAAATGAAGATTGGATTGAGAAAGAATGCCCCTAATACCAGCATTGAAGCAGTAATAAGCATTGGCTGTTGTATGAAAAAGGTGTATAATGAAGTTATCTGAAGCGACACTACATCAAATAAGAGAGAACTTTAATATTCTAAC
>NW_003547058.1:23151-25486 GCF_000090795.2 Amphimedon queenslandica | reverse complement strand
GAGTCACTACTCTAGGCATAAAAATTCAGGAAGGATGTAACTGACAGATGATCTTTCCATTGAAAGGATGCATGATTTACTCTTAGAAAAAAGTGATCCAGAATATATCGAGTATAAAAAAATGCAAGAAAGTGGTACAACTAATACTACTGAGATTGAAAAGAAGCCAATTGTTTCCGAACATTATTATCACGATGTTTTTGTGCAAGAATTCAATATTCACTTTTGGTACCCATGTTCAGATACTTGTGACATTTGCGATCATCTGCGGTTGGCAATTGCTGAAACAAGTGCTGATGCGGAAGGCTTACAAGAACAGTTTAGTATTCACCTGGAAGCTGCTCAAGAAAGTTATGATGCTTTGAAGAAAGACATCACATTATGCAAGAAGAGTCATAATGCATGTACTATTATACAAACTAACAATGCTTTTAAGTTTACACAACTTGTCATCATGATAATTAATAATTGTTGAAATTAATGAATAATTATTGAGTATATCTATTACATTGCAACAAGTGATTAAAATAACGTAAAAGTGGGTGCATTGCAAGTAACATGTATACAATCATGAAACATAAATAAAAAGTGTAGAAATGGGGGTGTTGCATGTAGCATGTACAATAAATACATACATTTAATTTAATTAGTCACTGTCACTCAGGTCATCATCTTCAAGAGTTTTAAGATTGATGTAAATACTACAAGCATTCTTAGGAACATACTCCCTGGCCAGTTTCTGTACATGACATGCCTTTGCATGATTAATTGGGAGAAGATATGAATCATAAAAAGGGTCAGGTTAGTGTGTTAAATTGAAACAAATGCATGAATTTTTTGATATATCTTTTGAGGTTTTTCTGAAATGCTGTGACTACATTGAACCTAAACTTTTAATGGATGCTGCATTTGACGAATCTGTCCATCTATTAATTCCTCTTCAACTCCAAAATTAAACCACATTTTCTTGCTAAACTGAATCTGAGTGCCTTCAATATCCACATTCTCTTAATAAACATAATCTTTAAGAACTCCCAATAATCAAAAATTCATCTTGGCTCATTTCAGTAACTTGTATCATCCCTGATACAGTTCAGTTTTGAACATATTCAGACCATTCTTGTGGCGTACATATGTTCTCAATTTTGTGCGTATGCTTTTCAATAACACCAAAAGAGCGATCTTCAGGCCCATATGTCTGGCTAACAAGTAGAAACAGATAGTCTATGCATGCACAAATACCTCTCCAAATCAAATCAAGAAACCATATTATGCTGTGATTTTTATTGTGTCCTGGGCAAATGTCAGCCCACCAAATGCTCCACTTAGCTCTGGTTTGGACTTGCTTCATATTAAAAATAAAGTGAGTGAGAGATGATACTACTTCAATAGCACCACGGAGTGCAATTAATTTATTCCACATAAATGCACATAAAGTATCATTAGACACAATAAATACCAAAAAGGTTTGTCCACAAGAGCCGTAAATAAAATTGTTTTCCCACAGTTAATTTAGGAGTTGGTAAGTTTTTTTGGAAATCGAAAGGAACAACCTCAATTGCAGGTGTTTGAAAATGAGGGAGAGTTTGATCACCACAGCAATTTGCACACACACATGCATCTGTCGTTGCTGCAACTTTTCGATAGTGAGTGGTACTTAACTCATGTCTAAATATACAACTGCAGTGAAACCATTTTCCACAAGTACCTTCACATTGCAAAGCTTTACCATTCTTGCCAACATCCTTTTGGCAAGTACCACAGGGATGACGTGAACATGAGCTATGCGCAGCCATGAACAGAAAGACCAGGTTGCAAAGCTACCAAGGGTAAAATATAGCAAGAGTGAGCTTCTAAATTTTTAGGAGTGAGAAACGGTTTTTAGGAGTGAGTACTGTAAATTTTCTTACTAACTGCTAACATTCAAAAATAATATAAAACATAATGTCATTGTTTTAATGTTTGTGTCACTTCTTTGAGCCTTGTTATATTCCCATGTAGCAGATTTTGCTTTGCGTATAACATCCTTTGCTGGTTCATACTTGTGGGCTGGCTCTGTACTACCTAGTTTTATTGTTAAAATGCTGGAAAGAGTTCCTTTTCTTGGTCGAAAGGCAGTCTTATTCTTCCGAACCATGGAGAATATTCTTTCTTCTGTTGCATTAGAATGTGGAATAAGTATAACTAACTTAGCAACTTGGGAAGTCGACTGAATACAAAACTACCATCAGGAGCCTTAAGTGTAGACAGGTAATGCCAAATGACATCAGCTCCATGATGAGTCACATCAGACTCATCAGAGATACCAAAGCTTCTTCCCAAACAGAAGAAGGAA
>NW_003547058.1:18193-22568 GCF_000090795.2 Amphimedon queenslandica | reverse complement strand
TCAGAAAGAAAGTAGCTTTTAAGGCCAGCAAATTGCTGTAACACCCTATAAACTGCCTTATCTAAGCTGAGCCATCTAGTATTAACGTGCTTAATGATGTCCCTGTAAGTGACGTCACAGAATGTACAATACTCTGCCATTGTTGCCTTTCGCTTAGTGCTTTTGTCAAACCAGTAATAAATATCTATGACAAAATCATCAACACTAAAACCAGACACCTATATAAAGATAGTAAACATGCACGTCTATGATTTGCTTACTTCTTCAAAAGTACTGCTTCCTTTTCCAGCAATATTGTGTACTATATGACAAGGGCAACCCATGACATAAACAGATAAATTGACTGCCAGTACACATGTCTTGATAGAATTTCTGATACCTATATTAACAGATGTGTTATCAACAGAACGACCAATGCAATTTATCCAATGGATCAGGTGCTTCATAAAAGCATGTTGCATTTCAGAGAAAATTCCTTCAGCAGTTGAATCAGATGACATGCACATATCAAGCAACTCTGTATGTACAAAGCCACTCTTATTAAGTATGCAGACAGTCAATGGGTTCATTTTTTCCAGGCCACTGTCTGATGAACCATCAATTGCAATAAAAAATGGTTTTTCCCTCATGTATTCCACAAGTGCTTGTTGATATGAAGGTGCAATATCACCATTTACAATGCAGGTTGTTTTAGTTCGTCGAGATGCAAAATTCTTGGCAATATCACTGTTAGGAAAGATATCACAGAACAGTGGTGTTAGCTCATCAGCTAGTGTAAATGGAATGTTATGGTGGACAATCATCTTTGCTACCTTGACCTCGGCTCGAGTAACCTAAAAGTAAGTTCAATGTACACGACTAAATACTGATTTCAATAATATATTACTTTTTCAGACTAGGAAGAGCTTGATTCCATCCTTGGAAAGGTAATGAGAGCTTGTGATTTCAAACTTCTTGTATTGCATGCCTTTCTACATCTCTTTTGCCTTGATGATCTCATGACACACTTCTAGAACAGACTGTGCAAAAGACCTAAGGATCCCTTTTTCACTTCACTTATGAATGGATATTCCTTTTTCCAGGAGTGGTTAAACTTTGTTTTGTAAATAGCAGCACCAATTTTCATTCACTTAGAAGAACTGACACCTGTTTCACTTTCACATGGGCTCTGGCTCTGCAGCTGCCTTTCACTGTCACTGCTATCACTATCCAGGGTAGCCATTATCAATTTATCACGTTGTGGGGTGTGGTTTGTTGTTGGTGCGGCTTATTTTGGGTGTGGCTAATGGCGGCGGAGTGTCTTTACTGCTAGGCGTGTGAGCGTGACAAAAAGAAGCTATGCGTGAGACTCCCGCTTAAGGCGGGACACTTGGAGGGTATGCAGGTTGACAGGCTCCATTTAAAATGAACACACTAAAGCAGAAATGGAAAGATCTTGAATGTATGTAGGTATAAGCTCAGTATAATGTTTTGCAAACTTACCAAAAAGGAGAATCACAGCAAAATCCAAGGTGACTCAAAATGCTATGCACCAGTAGAGATTTAATACAGTTTTCTTGTTTTACGTTTTTACAAAATTATATATAACAGTTAAATACTCCTTTTCAACCTGACCGCCTCAATTGTGCCATGCAAATATGGACTTGCGCTACATAGCACAGAGGAGTCTTCCTTAACAGAGTATGTAACTGGATATGTCAATAAAGCAGAAAAGAGTCATGCACAGGAATTATGGGATAAAGTCAGTAGCTGTAACGACATATAAGCAGGCTTCGGAAAATTGGCCGAAAATGACTTCGAGCTAAAGAAGTAGGACTATATGAAGCTAGCAATCTCCTCGGTAAAAGTTTAAACATGAAGTCAGTAACTGTACAGTATGTTAATGTGTACTTGCCTCATAAGAGGAGCAGAAAAATCAAAAACTATTCATATATAACTACGATGGATCGATCTTTGAAAGACATTTTCAATCCCAGCATAATTGAAGACTTTTATTCTACTAGACCAAATAACATGGAAGATCTTATTATGAATATGTTGCTATTTACAAATTTGATAAAATAAGAGAAAATGGAAAAACAGAATACAAACTTCAATGAAAGCCAGTCCTTCCAAACCATAGAAAATTTAATCGTATGCAAGAAGCGGAAAGAGACATTTTTCATTACTCGCTAATATTTTTATTTGTGTCTTTTAGAGACAAAAGCACACTCATAATGGAAAGAGAAACAATGGAAGAAGCTGTTAGGCGTCACAGAGAAGTGTCTATATTAGGCATTGAAAATCATTTTAACAAACTACAGAAATTATTAGAAGCTGAACGTAATTGGAAGAAAATAGTTGATGCAAGTCATAAAGCCGGTTTTACTGAAGAACTTGCTGATAACAAGGAAGATACTGACCCTTAATTACTGGGTGAAGTAATGGAAGCAGTAGCTGATATTGCTGACATGCACAAAAATGTATCTATTTTAATATTAGAGCAAAGAGAGGCAATGCTTAATGTAGATCAAAAAAGAATTTTTGATAAAAAATAAGAGTCATTTTATAAGTCAAAACAATGTGAAAACTTATTAGAGAATGAGTCTTCAAGACTGCTTAGATTAGATAATATCAAACAACTAAGGATGTTTATTAGTGGTGTAGGTGGAACTGGTAAATCGTTTTTAATAGAAGCAATGAAATGCCTAGTAGATGACATATGGCATCCAAAAAGTGGTGAAATTATGTGTGCTATAGTAGCACCAACAGGTAAGCCGCATTCATTGTAGGTTGACTAACAATACCTAGATTATTTCAGCTAGCAATAGAGCATGACAGTTGGATATTGAGCTTTGAATAAAGAAGCTCAGAAAAGGATAAAAATGACACTTAAAAATTTAAAAATTATAATAGTAGATGAGGTATCTATGGTATCCAATTTAAATCTAGAATGCTTACTCATGCACTTAGAAGATATATTTGGAACTGATAAATGGTTTGGATGCAAAAATATTTTATTTGTAGGTGACCTCTTACAATTGCCACCAGTTAATTGTAGGCCAGTACTTAAAAAAAGTTAGCAACAAACTAGTAAAAACTACACTTGGAGCAGCAAATGCAGTTAACATATGGAAAGAAACAAGTAGTATAATGAACTAACTATCAATGAGCGACAAATAGGAGACGAAACTTGCTTTAAGATGCTTGATTCTGTTAGGCATGGCTGTCTGACTGATGAATCTATTAATTCACTTAAGAGTTGCGTATTTAAGGTTTCAATACAAGAAAAATATAAGGAATTAGAAAGTGAAGTAACAAATCCTCCAGGTTGCCTACTTTTTAAGATAGATGACTGCCAAAAAATCAATGAATAAATCTTAGAAAGTCTAGCAACTAAGAAAATAGAATTAGCAAGTGTTGATGTTGTTGATGAAAGTGGTATCACAGCACAGTTTGACAAGAAAAGGAAAAAATTAGAAAACTAAAAGATCTACCTAGTCAAACAGCTGGTTTAGAAACTGTATTGTTTTTAGCAGTAGGCTGTAGAGTAATGCTAAGACGTAATATTGATGTGACTGTAGGATTATTTAATGGTGCCATTGGTACAGTAATGGGTATTTATGCTACACGTACATGAATTAAATTTGATCATATTGATGTACCTTGCGACATAGAAAGAGTTACGTCTGAATTAATGCTATTTAAGAATTTATATATACATAGGAAACAGTTTCCCCTAATACTTTCTTGTGCCATTACTGTTCATTAATGTCAGGGCCTCTCACTAGATACAGCCATTATTGATTAATTGACAGATGTTTTGGGGATTGTATGGCATGTGTTGCATTGTCTCGTGTAAGTACATTAAATGGAATACATTTATTATCATTTGATCCTCTCTCTGTTAAAGTTAGTAATCTGTACATCAATAAAATTAACAGGGTGAGAAGTAGTGGTAGGCGATACTGGCCAAAATGGATTCGATACGATACAGATCGATATCAGCTCATATCGGGAGTATCGATACAGTTTTGATACGATATTTAGACCACACCTAGGGAGTCACACCCCTTATTATTGACTGTTTTCATCAATGTTTTAATGCACGTGTATCCACGTGTGTGTATTATACGTCATTAACTTATTAAAATTTTCATTATTAATATTATTTAACTGTAATATATGGGCGTGGTCAACGTATCGATCAGATTCCTTCAGAATTTCGATACCGATACGAATCAATACCGTAAAATATCGTTTGTATGGATGAAATATCGATATATCGCCCACCACTAGTGAGAAGTAAATTTCAAAAAGGCTTACTTCAAATCAGGAAAAGTAAAGGAAAGAAGAGAAAGATTCGAGTGACTGGTGTAACTGATGATGGTGAACC
>NW_003547058.1:11589-15235 GCF_000090795.2 Amphimedon queenslandica | reverse complement strand
ACATACCTATTGGTGTAGTTCCTAAAAGAACTGGTGATCTCTTACTCTGCTCACTCTTTACTAGCAAGCAGAATAAGAGAATGAATAAGGCAATATTCGGCAGTACTGTGCTATAGAAGAGTAGACTGGCAGTCTAACTAGTCACAATGGCAACTCTGCGCATGCACAAAATTTTTTAAATGGCGACTGAAATAAGGGTGTCTTATATCACGCCCATTATTACTTCTTATATGACCAAGAAATAACTTAAGATTCTGAAACTACCTTTGTAGCCCTTGTTCAAAAAGTAAAGTAATGGTGTAAAAGCAAGCCAATGAAGTGTACTGGCTTAATAGATTAGAGGGCCAATAAAAGAAGACGAAAGAAGGAAGTCTGAAGAATTATGCAGAAATTTACATATAGGCCTATTCTCTAAAATTACTTCCGCTACATTACAGTCCACCTTAAAGGTACCAGGAGAATCGCTCAGTGAATGAGACCTCAGTTAATCCATTTATGAGGTATTATTTGGTAAGATAAAAGAGTTCGAAGTGTTCGAAAATGATAAATTTGACTGCCATCTTGAAAAATCAACCTCAACTCTATGTATAGGATACCGCCTATTTATTATTATTACTGCACACCCTACAAAATCAAATAATGTCTGGTTTAGCCTAGTTAATGTGAACAAAATAAAAACAGCACTAAGAAAATTATAAGAAATACATTGGCTCTATGGAAATGTAGACGATTCCATCGACGAATTATCTCAGAATGTTATACAAGTAGTTAGCAATACTACTTCTAAAATGCTTGAAAAAGCAAATGATCAAGATTTAGGACTTTCAGCATATCCCATAGAAATCTTGATAGTAAAACTGCAACAGGTTCTGATATCAGTGAATATAAATTAATGAATGTAAAAGATGCGCCCATAGACAATAGGCATCTTGATTTATTATGCTTTCCTACTTTATTTCCTACTGGACAATATGGAGAGCATCATCCCAAAGAAAGCTATGCAGCACAGATTTTATCATTTCATGAATACATAAAATTTAGACTTTTAAACAAAGATTCCTGATTTCGTAAAAATCATTTGTATTGTTGACACTATTACTGATTAAAAATTAATAAGGCCTTAAAAACTGGCATATATAATTTATTAAAAACAAGAGGTATCGTTGGTAAAACTGTGGCTAAAATTTTGGGAAAAATTGATGTTTTAGATTAAGAATTAAATTTTAAGGGCAATTTAAATACCATGTTGGCTCCAATACAGGGCACAAATCAATATTGGTTCCATGTGAAAAGTGAAGTCAAAGCAATGATTGCTGAGTATGGTTCACCAACACTTTTCCTAACAATAAGTAGTGATGAATACGATTCAGCTGATAGAGCACAATAGTTAAGAAAAGTAAAAAATGCACTGCAATCATATTGTATTCCAGATTAGGTACTGAGAACCCTGTTTCAGTATCGCAACAATTTTCATACAAATTTAAGGATTTCTTTAACATAGTCATTCTCCAGAGAGGTGTTCTAGCAAAGTAGAACAATATTGTGCTAAAAAAGGAATATCAAATGCGTGGAGTACCTCATTATCACGTCCTCCTATGGATTGAAAATGCTCCTGCTTTTTGTCGGTATAAATCGCCAAGAAGTCTGTTCTTTCATACAAGATAGGATTACCTGTCATATACCAGATAGTAACACGTTGCCTGAATTACATTTTTTGGTAACAAATCCCAAATACACAAGTGCAGCAAATACTGCAAACAAAACATTAAAGTTGGCAAGACCTATGTATCTAGATGCCCATTTGATTTTCCTAGACCAGTACAAGATAGTATTTGCATTAATGATGTGGAAAATAGCTTGAAATCATGCAATAAAATATATTATCTTAAACGAGATGAAAAAGAAGTTCGAGTGAAGACTACAATCCTTTACTGCTGAAATTGTGGCATGAAAATATAGACTTGCAATACATAGCGGAGAGGAGTCTTTTTTAACAGAGTATGTAACTGGATATGTCACTAAAGCAGAAAAGAGTTGTGCACAGGACTTATGGCATTCATTCAGCAGCTGTGACAACATATACAGCAGGCTATGGAAAATCGGTCAAAAGTTACTTCGAGCCAAAGAAGTAGGACTATATAAAGCTAGCAATGTTATTCTTGGTGAAATTTTATACATGACATCAGTAACTGTACAGTACATTAATGTGTACTTGCCTCGTAAGAGGAGCAGAAAAATCAGACACTATTCATATTTAACTACAATGGATCGATCTTCGAAAGGCATTTTTAATCCTAGCATAATTGAAGACATTTATCCAACAAGACGAAATAACATGGAAGATGTATATCTTTACAAATTTATGGCTAATTGCACATTCGATAAAATAGGAGAAAATGGAGAAAGAGAATACAAACTTCAATCAAAGCCAGTCTTTTCAAAACATAGGACATTTAATACTATGCAAAAAGCGGAAAGAGACGATTTTTATGGCTCGCTAATACTTTTTTTGTACGTTTTAGAGATGAGACAACACTTGTAATGCAAGGAGAAACAATGGAAGAAACTTATAGGCGTCACAGTGAGGTATCTACACATGGCATTCAAAATCATTTTAACAAACTACAGAAATTGTTAGAAGCTGAACGTATTTTGAAGTAAATAGTCGAAGCAAGAAATAAAGCCGGTTTTACTGAAGAACTTCCTGATAACAAGGAAGGGGATGAGCCGCAATTACTGGGTGACATATTGGAAGCAGTAGCTGATATTGCTGACATGCATATAAATGTACCTAATTTAACATTAGAGCAATGAGAGACAATGCTTAATGTAGATCAAAAAAGAATATTTGATAAAACTAAGAGTCATCTTATCAATCCAAAAAATCTTGCAGGCTCATTAGAGAATGAGTCTTCCAGACTATTTAGATTAGATAATATCAAACGGCTAAGGCTATTTATTAGTGGTGTAGGTGGAACTGGTTAATCGTTTTTAATAGAGGCAATAAAATGCCTGGTGGATGACATATGGCATCCAAAAAGTGGTAAAATTATGTGTGCTATAGTAGCACCAACAGGTATAGCTGCATTTAATGTAGGTGGACTAACAATAAATATATTATTTCAGCTACCAGTAGAGCATGAGGGAAAGACAGCTGGATATTGGGCTTTGAATAAAGAAGCTCAGAAAAGGATAAAAATAACACTAAAAAATTTAAAAATTATTATAGTAGACGAGGTATCTACGGTATCCAATCTAAATCTAGCATACTTGCACATGCACTTACAAGATATATTTGGTACCAATAAATGGTTTGGATCCAAAAATATTTTATTTGTAGGTGACCTCTTACAATTGCCACCTGTTAATGGTAGACCAGTATGTAAAAAAATTAGCAACAAAGTAGTAAAAACTAGACTTGGAGCAGCAAATGCAGTTAACATACGGAAAGAATCATTATAGTATTATGAACTAACAATCAATGAGCAAAAAAAGGAGCTGAAACTTTCTTTAAGATGCTTGATTCTGTGAGGCATGGCTGTCTGACTGATGAAACTATTGATACACTTAAGAGTCACGTATTTAAGGTTTCAATACAAGTAATGTAAAGAATTGGAAAGTGAAGGAACAAATCCTCCAATTTGCC
>NW_003547058.1:7106-9424 GCF_000090795.2 Amphimedon queenslandica | reverse complement strand
AATGTATAGAAATTATATGTGGGCCACTGACACAAAGATTATTCCAGTAACTGTTCGCTGGGCTAGTTATGGAACCCAAACTTTATATAGCATTCCTTATGATACTAATACACCTGCTTTGTATTTGAAGCATGTTGGTACTAATCATTTCCAAGCAGTTAAGTCTATCTTAAGCATTGATTGTTGATGGAAAGTGGGTATGGTAGTGATGTGCGATACTATTGAAAAGTGTCAAAGTAATTGATATTTATTGATAATTTTATGGTATCGTTAGCAATCAATTACTTGCAAAAGTATTGGGCTCTGAAATGTGATTACTCTGCACATGCGCAGTTAATTAACACGTGCTCATTTATCCAATTAACACACCTGAAGACTGAAGGTTGAACAGTAAAGTAACTGGAATTACTTATAGTAAGTAATGGAACTGGAGACTAGTTCCCTTAGGAACTCAGAACCTACTCAGTCCAGCCAAGGAGAGTTTCTCTACACTTCATTTGATGAAACCAGTGATAATTGTCCTAATAATCATTATATGACAAAATCCCTGCATGTCGAAGAAATAGATCAAATGCATGAACATGATTTCTCTGATAATGCAATAATTATCAAAAAAATAATGTTGAAAATTATTTTAAATATTTAGAAATTGTTTGTGAAAAGATAAGCCATCCTATTGTGTGTAGTAGTAATGATACTGAATGTAAAACCATGCTGCGTATTTTACGCAACGCATCAGTTCATTATCATTTGTTGAGATGCCTTTTGAAACTCTTATGTTGCTAGAAATGCCTTTTTAACAATAGATATTATTGATTCTTCCCTTGCTGATGATGATTTAGCACAATTGATGAATTCAATATTATTGAAGCTGATGAGACTGAATTTGATGTGTATTATGCTATAAACGATGGTGAAGACCCACATAGATTACGAAACTTAGATACTGTACTTTTTTTTCAATATTCAGATGCTATTGATGAATTTAAGAAAGCTTTGTCTGATCAGGCTGTTAATGCATGTTGTAGCTGTGAGAGGCTTTTAAGAAACAAAACTGTCACTGAAGCGAAAAATTTAGATAGTCTTGTTTGGAATATCCTATGAGATAACATTAGAGAGAATGATCCTACAGCATTAAATAAAGTTATGTATATTTGTATTTATTGTAAACCTATTATTAGGCCAAATGAAGTTCCAGCACGTTGTGTACTCAATGGGTTAAGGTGTGAGCCACTACCCAATGAATTGGAAAATTTGGATCTTTTAAGTTGCCAGTTAATACAGAGGGCCAAGTGTTTTCAGACAATTGTTAGGCTAGGCACACTCACCTTAAAATAGCCTACATATAATTCTTTGAAGGCTCTTCAAGGTGCAAAGTTTAATTTACCCCTTCCATAATAGAACTTTAAATAAGGTTGGTATAGATTCTAATCATTTGCCTTGTCCAAAACTTTACAAGTAAATAAAAAAATTCCAGTGAAATAAGAAAAAGCAGGGTCATTAAAAAATTAAAGAAACAAGGGAGTTGAGTTGAACCATAATAATAATTAATAGTTCAATTAATAATAAACGTTAATTAATAAAAACAATAATTCATAAGAATAGTACGAAGATTTCAAACCCTACTTTACAGAAAATTATAACAGGCAGAAATAGAATTTTAATAATAATTATGCCTTTGTACCTATTGATTGCTCTACTAAATTTCTATGATGTAAATTAATTACCTTGTTAAATATAAATTAAACTTTTCAGCTAGTATTGAGTGACTAAATTACAGTCATGACAATTGTAACACTTAAATTATAAGTAATTAATTGGCTATTGCATTCTTTAATGTTAGTGATTCAGTACAATATTTAAAAATTAAAATATAAATGTATAAGAATTGCAATTGGACTCACTACAGTTGTGTAGGCTGGAACTAAGCAGTTTGGTTATTAATGTTTCATTAAAATTTGTCATTTTAAAGGAAATAATACTCCTTCATAAAATTCTGCAAAGTAAGGTTTGAAAGCTTTCTATTTTTATGAATTATTTTGTATTAATAATAATAATAGTTTTTAACCATAACAATATTATTACGTATTGACAAAAATACAAATGTAGAATAGGTTAGAGATACAAATAGGGAAGAAAAATAATAACAATATATAGTGCCAGTAATAATAAGAAAGAAAGGAGAAAGGGAGAGAAAGAGAGAGAGAGAGAGAGAGGGGGGGAAAAGAGTGTGGGAAGTGAACAATAAGAACAAAGTAATTGGTTAAGAACAAAGGATAAGTTAGATAACGGAATCATTGATGCCATAGCTATCCTCT
>NW_003547058.1:0-3441 GCF_000090795.2 Amphimedon queenslandica | reverse complement strand
GCATATTACTAACAATTGCTTTTTGTAATTCGTATTGCTGAAAAATTGACCCAGTAATAAGATATGAAAGGGCATATAATAAACAGTTCCCATCACCAAGGACATCAAGGGTACTGGTAGGAACTCTTTTATCTGACAATGGTGTTGTTGGACTACCAGGTAAGATTCTAGCAACTGTGACAAATTTGAGATTTAAAATCTCACACCACCATCTTTAAAATTTTTTATTACCAGGGTAATTGATATAATCCGTGTGCCTCCTCTCAATATCTGGGTTGGGAAGCTCTTCGTAACTAAAGATGACATTATCATCCTTTTTTGGATTACTTGTCTTTAATTTAATGTTCCCCTTGTTTTGCTGAAACCCATTCTCTTGAGGACATTCCTAGCCCATTCCTTTTAAAGTGTCATTGGACCACCAAATCCATCAGCAACATTTTATTTTTCAACAGAAGAGCTCTAGCGGTACTTAACGCAACATTTGAGTTTATCACAGTTTGTTGAGAATGCATAGATGTTATTTTTGCTTGAAGCTGTTCATCCAGCTTTGTACTAAGAAAAGGAGGCCTACCTCTTTATTCCCAATAGTGATGTGACAAAAACTGCTTCTTCCAGCTTGGTACCAACAACTTCTTTCCTTAAGGTGGATTGTCAATATGATGCTACCATCCTCGCATTGTTGCGTCACATGCTTCTGTCATATTGTGAACAGAAAGCGCTGGCATTTGCAAAGTTTGCATCGGAATTGAATTTATTTCTATTCTGACGCAACTACCAATGCGCCCAACCAGAGTGCTAAGACCACGTGTCTATGTGTTGGGTCACGTGATGCAATTGGAGCGCGGTAGGTATTACAGCAGCAAAAATGGCAGACAATGGCTGATACAGAGCATCAGGAACTACCCATCTTTTTGGCAAGTATCATCTCACGCCTATAGAGATTCAAGAGCTAGAAAAAATGCGTTGGTAAAAGTTGCAGAAGCGGAAAATACTATTACAATTAAGTTGCATGCATGCATGCAACAACAATGCATGTAGGCTCTTTATGTTGCTCATATTATTATATAATCACAGACTAGCTGTACTATATATGATGCAATGAAAAGGGTGGAAGTCTTTATGTGATAAGTTTGTTAGTGAGCTTGAATTTAGGAAAACTGGTGATCCAGGACCTATTTTTGTGCCAAATTGGCCTCTTATTCCAACATTACAGTTTCTTTCTGCTTCTGTGAGCCATAAGCTATAAGCCCAATCATTAATATGTTTATTCAGTTTTGATTAGATTGACTGCAACAAATTATGAACTACTTGATGATTCATTTGATTAACCTGCTTTAAGTGAGGCAGCAAACAGCATCGGTAATACTACAGCTGATGGGTAAGTAATTATTAGAGTTATGCATGATTAGTTTAATGAAATCATTATCAGTATAACAATTTGTGATGAAACAGTGCTGCAAAACAATCCAGCCAATAGTGAAAAAGTGCCAGGCCTTAAAAGAGGAAGAAAGCAGACGAGCTGGAAGAAGCACCTTTTAAATCAATCAAATCAATAGAAGAAAGAAGATCTGCAGAAGTAGATGAGAAAGAGCTATTTGGAAAACAAGTAGCTTCTATATTAAGATTGCCTAGTCAGCAATGTTCATATGAAAAAATTCAAATTCTAGTTATTGACCAGCCTTAAATTCCGTCAAACACTTCCTATACAAAGCAAAACAACCCAATTAATGTTTAATTCATTAGTATTAACAGCATGACATCATATGCCTAACAGAAAGATTCATAGTTAGCTATTATTATTATTATTATTATTATTATTATCTTCGTTGTTGTTGTTGGTAATATAATTGGTGATTTAAGTGCGTCTAACATGAGAATACTGCCAAGGTATAGCACAACTGGTGCTGCAAAAGTAACCTATAAACATGTCTCTTACAGTAGCAGCTTCTGCAGGGTATCAATTATGTAATAGTAAAGATTAATGATGAATATTATTAATTATTATACTGATTTGAACTGGTACATCATATTGATTACATACCAGCACCTGACTCATTATTTTCTCTCAAATTTCCATTAAAAGCATGACCAGTGTCATCTTCTCCATCTACAAATCCCGGAGGTGAGTAAATTATGGACACTTTATTTTTTAAATTATTGTGGAGGGCTACTGCAGCTTGAGTAAACAAGATGACATTATCCGGATGTGCAATTATTCGTCTGTGAAATATACTCCACCTTGCAGCAAGAATACCAAATTCATTCTATCACTTTGCGAGCCTGGCTTAATCTGTAGTTATATATGGCTCAAGATGCTGTCCTGGAAATTGTCTCATCATGTATGTTTTTAATGGAAAGGCTTCATCTCCCACTATTACATATGGAAAAGCATATGATGATCCAGGAAGCTGATGGCAGGGTGATATTTTCAGAGAATAGTTTTCCAATGATTGCCCAAATGATGAATTTGAAAGTACTCCTCCATCACTGAGTCTCCCAAAATCACCAACATCCACAAAAATAAATCTGTAGTTTGCATTGCAAACAGCCATTAAAACAATAGAATGGGTCCCTTTATAGTTAAAATAAGTTTACCCAGCATTTGAAGGAGCCTGAATCACTATGTGCTTTCCATCTATTGCTCCTATATAAAATGTAATATTATCAGCTCATTCATGGCAAAGCACATACCTATGCAATTTGAAAAATTCCATATTTTCTCTAAATCATCACTATTCTTCATCCAATCCTGTGGTGAGTCAGGGCTTTTGTCATACTCAGGCTGCAATGCCTGCCATATTGCACAACATGTTTCTTTTATAATATTGCAGACAGATGAATGCCCCAAACGAAAATTGATTGACAAAGAAGCCTAAATACAAATTAATTATAATGAATAATATTACATAGGTGGTAGCCTATATGTAGGGTTGAGGTTGATTTTCCAAGATGGCGACCAAATTTATAATTTTCAAATGCTTATAACTCTTCTATCTTACCTTGTACAGCCTTATAAATGGCTTAGATGAGCTCTCCTTCACTGAGCGATTCTCCTGGTACCTTTAAAGTGGACTATAATGTAGCGGGAGGAATTCTGGAGAATAGGCCCAAATTCAAATTTCTGCAAAATTCTTCAGACTTTTTTTTCTTCTTTCATCTTCTATGCACCGGATAATCTTTTAAACTAGAGAACAGCTCAAGGTGACTTTCACATCATTCGTTGGAGCGAGTGAGTCAAGGATAACAAAGGTACTTTCTGTATCTTAATTCATCTTGTATAATTTTAAACTAGTTATTTGGGCGTGATATCACCGCCCCTTGAGATTAGTCGCCATTTTAAAACTTATTGCGCATGCTCAGAGTTGCCATAGTGACTACACTAGGTGAATATATTCCCGCTCTATTCTTCTCTTTCTCTGCATACCTGTTCCAGCAGTGTGC
>NW_003547057.1:32501-34297 GCF_000090795.2 Amphimedon queenslandica | reverse complement strand
ATGTTCCCCACACACCTGCTGCTAAAACTACCGGGGCTAACTCTAGTGCAGCAATCCCAGCAAGGTCTGAGCCAGGAAGCCAGGGTATGGAGAACAACCCCCTGCCTTGGGCGAAGTGCCCCGCAACCAAAGAATGTGGAGGCATCACTGTAAACATGAATTGTAGGTACAGGAAGGGGAAAAAATGAGCAGCCATCCACCTCTGTAAAAGCAATCCCACCAGTACAAGTCTGCCTTCGCTGTTGCAGTCAACCAAATGAAGTGGTGTGTCTTGACTTTGTGAAGTAACTTACACAACTCTTTCATGAAAGTGCGACCTGGCTAAATCACAGTGGCTGCATGTACCAAGTGTCCTGGAAAACGTTCCAACTCCTTGCGAGTACAAGAATTCCTAGATAGTCACATTGCCACCATACCTTTGACACAACGAAGTTTATCAGCTGGGAGGCAAGTTGAAAGGACATGGTATCAGGGACGATTCCAAGAAAGGTAAGGCTTGTAGATGGACCCTTGAACTTGTGTTGTAACAGGAACACCCAAGACATTCAAGGTCTGCCGTGCATTAACAAGCATCCCTGCCCCATTCTGCTCAGATGAGTGAACAAACAGTAAAAAATCATTTAAATAATGAAACTGCTGTGGTAATTCGCAACAATGCAGAGCCCAGGCTATCATGTCAGCAACAACTGCAGAGAATATCTTGGGAGCAGATGTAAGGCCACGTAGAAGAGCACAGTCAAGATAAGTGACATTCTGCCAAGTTATTGCAAGTAAATACATATTACGTGGATGTAGAGGAACAATCCGGTATGCATCCTTGCGATTGATCTTGATAAGGCCTGTGCCCTTCCCCATCTTCACTATCTCCGACACTGCTGAGTCTACTGATGAGTATGAGAGGGAGCACAATGTTATGGGGATGCCATCATTGATACTGTGATTATGGGAAAAGGACAGATCCACGATCATTCTTCACTGGTTATGCTGGCTTTTCTTTAGCACTAAGCCATTTGGGCTTATGTGTACCAGGCTTTGATCCACAGGACAATCCAAGCAGCCCTGGGCCTGCTCACAGCGAATATGTTCAGTAACAGTGGTGGGTTGATTCATACCCGACGGATGATTTCTACTTGCAGTCCTTAGCTGTGTCTTTGTCTGCTGAAAGCCATTTCTAAATCCTCTAGAAAAACCTTGAGCGATGTAATCTGCAAAGGCTTGATCAGGATGACTAGTCAAAAAGTGAGTCCAGTTTTGAAGATGCACTGGTGACACATAGAAAGGCCAAGCAGCATGGCCTAAGAAAGTACTACCCTTGTCCAAGTCCAATAGGTCTTGAGTGTAAAGGTAGCGGCCATTCTTTATGTTGCAGTGAGGTAGAAACAATGGCGATTGGAACGGCAATACATGTAACTCTAGTGGGGAATAGTAATTCACAATTTCTCATCATCAAAAAAAAACATTGATAAAGTCATAATCAATAATTGTAGTAGCTCATAGGACTAAGTATCATAAATGAAAGACAATAATTAAGCATCACATAGCAAGGCTAATACATACACACAATGAAGTCAACAGTGTTCATTTGGAGGGTGGTCCAGACCACCCTGCTTGTCAGGGGCAACAGAAGTAGCTCTGGTCCTCCTGTTCTCGGAATCTGGGGGTAACTCATGATAGTCCCTTGCCCTGTGATCACGAAAGCATGTGGCACACACATGCCTCAATGAACATCTTGGGAAAACACATTTGCTTCTGTTCCATGAAATACATATTTTGTAGACTCAGCTTTCTTACCTGTG
>NW_003547057.1:22347-29362 GCF_000090795.2 Amphimedon queenslandica | reverse complement strand
TAGCATCTCATTATGTGATTCCTTTTTCCTAGCTTCAATTTTATGCAAACAGCACAGACAACTATTGTTGGATATCGTACCATCATGATACTTCTTTATATATTCCTGTTCTCATATATTTAGACTACTAAAATTGTCATTTATTAACTGTGTTTTACCACATATGAAGCAAGGTTTGCAGCTTCTGTGTCTATGGTAGCTAGGCATTTTAGTAATTTGCATATTTTTTATGTGTGAAATACAATGATACAATGTTATGTTTCTGTAAAATGTGATGATTTTACTGCACCTAATATAATCCAATGTAGCTAAGAGATAGTAGCCAGGACAACTGGGAAACTTCCTCTACTGTGCAAGCACATGTAGTGGGAGGGACTTAATTTGCTTTTGTTGTAGTGTCACTGTAAAAAAGGGAGTGTGCCATTAAATTTTACAGCCTAATTAAAATATAGCCTGCAGCAATATAGCTCTGTACTTTTTTCACACAAAGAAACCTGAGCTCAAAAAAATTAGCATTCACAGTGAAGCATGATTGTTTGCCATATATAATTTATGCTATATCAAAGTATCATGTATAGAAAGAAAAAAGAAGAGACAAGAATCCTGAATATACAAAATTATTCATGAGTCAGTTGGGCGTCAATTGGAGTTGCAAATAAAGGGGTACATTTCTTCACATTTTCTGGTGGTTGTGGTTCGACTGCATAAAAATATAGCCCCACCAAGCTTTGACACTAAATACAAAATTTCAGCGTCTTTGATACATAATGACCTTTCCATGACGTAGTTCTCTTTATTGTGCCCACTCTAATATTATGTGAGATGGTGAAAAGAATAAAATTGGCTTAACTTTCTGAAGTTGTCAGCCTGACAATACTGGCCATATCGAGAATGGGCTGAGAGAGCTTGGGAGAGAAACTAGGCCAAAGTACTGGATAACAAAAGGTAAATGACCATGGGCTAAAAAGGTCAGTGGTAAAAAAGTGCCAATGACGACTTAAATTGACCAGATATAGACAGCATAGTTACAAAGCTTACATTATTTCAAGAGTAACAGCTCAAAATCACAAGATCCACTGAGATCCGCACTAAGGTTCAAGAAACTGAACTCTCTCTATACTAGCAGCACTGGTCTGGTACTCTGGTTGAGTCTCATGTGACTTCAATCTTTGGCAAGTGACCTGTGTCTGAAAAGCTAAGAGCATGCACAATTGTAGTTATTGCTTCCGATAAACAGTAAAGCAGCAATTTAAAAAACTATTATTATGGGAGAATAATGATGCTATCAAAAATCTAAGTCCTAAAAAATGCATGAATAAAACAAAAAATTATAGAATCCCGGTACTGCACCCTTATTTGTCAGAAGGAGTGAAGAGGAGCATCGTCAAGATCTCTAGGAAGTATTCAATCTTTTAAGGAATATGGAGTTTTTGTTACTCCTAGTAAGTGAGTCTCTTCTCTACAATTCCTTGGGCATCTTGTTAACAAGGATGGAATCTCTCCAACAGAGTCTAGAGTGTCTGCGGCGAGGAATTTTCCTTTAGCAAAGTCACAACATAAGCTAAAAGAGTTCCCGGGATTATCCAATTATCGTTTCATACCTCAATGTGCTCAAATACTCCATCCTCTCCATACACTCCTTTTTCATTTTCTCGCTAATTCTAAATTACAGTGGTGTGAGGAATGTTTCAAGGCTTTTGACCACACTAAAACAGCTCTAGAAAACACCACTTTATTATTTCATCCTAAACCTGGTGCTGTTGTATCTGTTATGAGTGATGCTTTTGATGTGACAGTGAGAGCTGTCCTGCAATAGCCAGTATATGACCAGTGGCAACCAATTGCATACCATTCTCATAACCTCTCTCCAACTGAATGTCAATACAGTATGTATGATAGAAAATTACTTGCTGTCTGTTTAGCCATCAAAAACTTCAGGTACCATGCTGAGGGTCGGGCTTTTTCTGTGTATACGGACCACAAGGAGCTTACCTACTTTATGAATACTAAGTCCAAGAAGTCTTCACTTGGACACGCTCGTGACTTTCTCAATTCACTTCAGACATCCGTTGTACTTAGGGAAACAATAATCCTGTTGCTCATGCGATATCATGAGTCCAGTTGAATCAGGTGCAGACTAACACTCCCATTACTGATCTGGAAGCAATGGCTGCTGCACAGGATAATTGAGTTTGTGACACATGATACTCCAACACATTCTCTCTCTTTACAGCATACTGCTCTACCTCATTCCTCTAAAACTAAATCTATTGCTGCATAGGAAGAAATGATCCTTTATTCTTGTGCATAGTAATGTAATAACACTAGTTTAAATGATTGGGATCATTGACTATCATTATTCTAAGCATGCAACTACAAGAAAAAGACTCAGAATGGCAACCAAAAAGATTCACTAAAGTGTGGTATTTTCAGTCATTTCTTGCTGTTGCATGTTTAAAATAATGATAGCTAATGATTCCAATTTAAACTAGTGCTATTACTTTACTAGGCATGAGAATAAAGGATCATTGCTTTTAATGCGGCAATGGATTAAGCTGCATTGTATGACGTCACGTTTAGCCACACCCACTGACAGGAAGTAACATGGCAGGAAGCAAAAAGGGCATTCTTGAAAGCTCATATCTCACTGAATAATTTTCTTTCAACAATGGGAGTTGGTACTATTATTACTAGGGTCAAGCTATCACATTAAGGCAATAAAATAAGTACCTCAAAAAATGGGGGCAGTTACCATTTAAAGTGAACAATGGATGTTTTGCTAGCAGGATATTTATGTAATTGAGTTAGATAATTCAAGTCATAGAGAGCTTATTAACAATGCGATAAGGCCCAATCCATGGGTGGTGTAACTTGTGGTTTCAGTCTACTGGTACAACTGGTGAATGTAACCATATAAAGTCAAATTCTTTAAAGGGTTCACCATGAAAAGAGCGATTGTATAGCAGCCATCTACACTTCTTTGTCTGTAGAGCCCAATAAATTTTGAGCCAACTGATTTGCATAACACAGCACATTTTGAAGTTTATCGTCATGTTGATCAGGTGAGATAGAATCAGAGAATGCTGTACCAAAACTGTAAATCTACTGGTAATATTGCTTCACGCATAAAACATAAGAAAATGAGGGGTGTGTCCAATAAGAGACTGAACTCTACTATGATATGCATACAAACAGGCCTGACATAATTTTCCCATTCACTAATATTACCTTTGGCTGATGTTGCTAGCATGTCCAATAGTGTACGATTGTATCTTTCAAACTATCCATCTCCTTGAGGGTGATATTGTGGTGTCCGACTTTTCTCAATTTTAAGAACGCGACCTATTTTCTTGATTGACTTCAAGTCAAATTATTTTCCTTGATCACAATGTAGTTGTTCTAGGGGAGAAAAATTCTAATTGGTCAGTGTGTGAGCAACAGTAGTGGCTTCCATAATTGGTATTGGATATTGTTCAACTCAATTGGTAAAATAGTCCATAGCAACCACAACTTAACTATTATTATTTTTCCAAGCAGGAAATAGCCCAAGGAGGTCAACAGCTACTGCTGTATTGGAGAACCTAGTCACATTCCAGAGGCCCCCTCTTTGGTGGGGTATAGGAGTCTTATGTGTAGCACAAGTAAAATAAGTGACACCATTCTTTAACATCTCTATAGTGTCGTGGCCAGTAGAATCTCATTTTTGACTTACTATGTGTCTGGGCTTGGCCTATGTGTTCACTAACTGTACCAGCGTGAAAACGTTTAAGTATCAATTGATGGAGATACTTGGGTGTGACCATTTGCTTTGTCGCTGGCTTTTCTTCTGAAGAATAAATAAACATACAAATCAAAATTTCACTTTCAATAACTAGCTGGTCCTACATTTAAAAAAGTCTGTGTCTCTAGACTATACTGTATCCTGTATCCTCTAGACTGTTCTAGGTTGCAGCAACTACTCTGATTGGCAAACTAATTTATCCTTTGTTTGCTTGAGAGGAAACAGATACTTAAAACAATTGATTCACGCCATTGGTAGGAAAAATTTACCTGTTAAAGAAAGCACACGTAAATGCATCGACAACTTTCCTGGCTGAAAAGAAGGATGTTGAGACCTGGCTCAAAAGGAAGGAGGTTGAGACCCAACAAAATACCATCTCTTAAGATGCCATTATTGCCAACTACGGTTTCAACAGCAGCTCAAAGGAAACCTCTGGTGCAGCAAGCAAGCTTTGAGTCTTTCTAAGTACACACTGTAAATGATGCGGATGATGATGATGAGGCTGAAGATGGCAGCTTAGAGCGTGCAAATGTGGCTGTTAATACTGATTTGACAAAGAGATTGGTGAGTTGAAACAGCAAGTGAGAAAAGCCAATAGTAAATGTGAAGAACTTAATCACCTCTGATCTAAACAGGCTTTTTGACTAGACGGTATCAGTAGTGATGACATCAGAATCAGGTTTTATACTAGTTTTTTAACTTTTGCTGCTCTCATTGCTTGTTTTAACTTACTTGGACCAAGTGACAGGCTGTCACTCCGATCTACACTTGCACAGTCTAAGTCAACAGAAGGACGAAAAAGACTACTAGTTCCATTAAATAAATTCTTTTTTTTCCTTGTTAGGTTATGCCTTGGTTTGCTTGAGCAGGACTTGGTTTACCGATTCGGTATATCACAGTCATCAGTTTCAAGAATCCTTCGGACAAGGATAAATTCAATTTATTTGCAGTTCAAGCAAATTCCTTTGTGGCCAGCCCCCCATTGTCACTTGTTCTCTCCGATATGCCTATCAGTTTTAATGTAAAATATGGTAGCATACGTATCGTCACTGATGCTAAATTTTTCTTGAGCAACCACAGTTACTAGAGATCCAAAAGTTAACCTTTACAAATTATAAAAATCAAATTACCTTCAAAGGTTTAATTGGTATTTCAGCATCAGGAGATGTAACATTTATTTCTGACCTTTACTCAGGATCAAATTCTGACAAAGAACTAACTAGACGTAATGGTCTTCTTGAATTATTAGAACCTGGTGATGGCTGACAGAGGATTTGACATGAAGAGGATTTGGCATTAATACGAGTGAGATTAAATACCGTAGGTTGGAATATATTCGCAGCTGCTTATTTTCGTGATAATAAGAACTAATAAAGAGGTTCAATTAAATACCATGGAAACCAATCGATTGTTGTTATGACAATAAGACGTGTTTATACAATTAGTGTTCAGCAGCTAGCTATCTATTTTTTAGCAGCTTTAGTTGGAGCCATCCAGTTCTCCATCCAGTATCTTCTTGAATGGACCACTACCTTTGAGCTTATGGCTGAAAATTGTTGCTGCTCCACTTGCTGGTGATAACCACACCCAAGTCAATAAATGGGTGGAGAGTCCCAAGAATGGGCCAAGATACGGCAAGGCAGAGTGAAGAGAGTAGCTCTGGTTGAAACAGCTCCAAAGAGACCAAGGATTAGTAACAGCAAGAAGAACAACAACCCAAGAACATTGCAACAATGTCCTTTGCTATTAATATCGTGGATTGTTTAATTAAAATTGCATCTGGTAACCATGGTAATTGCTGAGTGTGGGAAAAAATTGTGAAAATAAGAAGCCTTAAACATATCCAGACGTACAGTATACCACTTTTCTTAAAAGGTAAGAAGCAGCTAGTAGAAAAGGAATTAGTGGAAACAAGAAGGATAGCTTCACTTAGCAAACATGTTGAGAGAGCTATGGAGCATCTCATAAATTTTTGTATCTTTGATAGACCTCTAGACTCCTCCTTCATGGACACAGCAAACCAATTTTTTTGTCTGTGCCATGTTAACTAACTTCTACCATCATTATGCAAGAAATAGTGTTAAAAAATGACATACCAATTATGAAAAAAATTTTTAAATAAAGTTTAAGTAGGATTCTATAGCAAATTTGTAAAAAAACAAATGGAAACAAGGACAGGTAGGATTCCGAATGACCAATAAAAATACAAAATGAAAATCCTACTTGTGACGCAAATTCTACTCTATATTGTACTTTTAATGTTGTTATGTAAGAATTACAGATCACCTTGCAGTGTAGAGTAGAATTTGCGTCATGAGTAGGATTTTCATTTTGTATTTTTATTGGTTGACAGAATCCTACCTGTCCTTGTTTTTATTAGTATTTTACAAATTTGCTCTATAATCCTACTTATCTTTGTTTTGCTAAATATTTATGTTCTTGTTTGTGTTGATTTAGAAAAATATTTATAGCATTTCTTTAGTTGCAATTGCAATACTTGTTGATTTTACACAAATAACAATTATTTATTATTATTATTATCATTGTTATGACTTTACATCATTTATGAGACACAGCAATGAATAAATAATGCAAAGGAAATATGCTGTAGGAATATCAACTATACTGATGACAAGTAAAATTATTTCTAGTCTTGACACAAGTCCTTGTTCAAGAAGCTGTGAGCTAAGAGTATCCATCTTCCCTGCAATGTTGTAGCTAAGCCATTCCTGTTCTTCCAGGCAGTTGTCAAGTTCATATTATCATTGCATATCATAACAGTAGTTAATTGTTTTTATAAAATAAAATCATACACTTGATGAAACAGTAACATGTAAGATTGATACCTTCTTTTAGCTGGAAATCTTCACTAAAGTATTGCAGTAAGTTGCCTGGCATAGCTTGATAAAAAAATAACTTGCTTCTTCAAGAGTTTATTAATAATTATAATAACAGTAATAACTAGACGAATTTAAAATATTGAAGGGGCAAGCAAAAGCAAGCCTTTGTACTGTATAATTTTTTTGAGCAAGCTAAGCAACTGTACACGCCTAAAATACAGCAGATCTAGTCATCTTGCTTTAAAATGTAAAATGACTTAAGTATCTCTGCAGCATTGAACATAGTTAGAAGCAGTCAGTGAGCAAATCATACTTTATGACTCAGAAACCACAGTCATGCAGCTCATTGACATTGCATACATTCATGTCAAGGAAAACAATTGTATATTTGCTT
>NW_003547057.1:20155-21832 GCF_000090795.2 Amphimedon queenslandica | reverse complement strand
CAACTGGATTGACAGGACTTCTGACTTGATGATAATGAAGATGAATAAAAGGTGGCTGAACAAAAGGGTCGGTTCGCTGATTTTTGCTTTCCTGTTAGACAAGGTCTAGAGCTATTGGCACCAATCGAGTCTTCTGGTCAGGATAAGGTCCTTTAAGAAGTCGGGTCATCATAAGAGCTCATTCTCTCGCTGCAAAAGTAGTGGCAGCTATTCTGCTTGGGGGTGAATCCTACTTAGTAGTGCTACCGTGTTCGTAATGAAAATAATAATATCATACAGGGTATATAATTATACTATACCTTAAGCCTACTATTTTTAGTCTCTACTAAATTTAGCTATATTAGTGAGAGAGCTTTAAACCGCTATTGAAATAGACGCCACATTAATTATTATTCATTATAATTATCATTATTTATAGTTAATTTGGTTAAAAACGCAAAAATTAGTAACGCTAAACATGACTTTTGCTGATTTCGCAGACGTAAATAATAGTAAGCTTCAGGTACATTTATATTTAAAATTGTATATTGTGTAATGTAATAGTAATAATTATTATAAAAGTAACGTTCAATTGAGAGGAGTGTGAATTATGAGGGGAAAGGGGAAGAAAGGAACACAAGCAGATAAAAGAGTGGAGATAAAGAAACTATGTATTTTAATTAGGTGAATTATTAATATTAAAGATAATACCTAGTTCTGCAGATAGCATGTTTTTTGAGAAAAATACTTCTAACTCTTCTATATGCTCCTTTTCCCAAGTGATGTTAGGTAGAATTCGTTGAAGTGATATTCGTTGTGGAGTATATACACAAAAATCACACCATTTACAAATATCTGCTGCTACATAAAGTTGCACTTGTACCTGGTGATAGTATGCATGATTTTGCTTCAAAACAACATCAGAATTAATGAGCTCACAAAAGAAAGTTGGGCCTGGACTGGCAGCTTGAGGAGTCTCACGATGGTTCTTTTAGTGGCACTTGATCTCCAGAAATCCAGTGCTGTGTTCACATGTTGGATCAGCAATAAAGCCATCTGGTGAAGCACCTAACTATCCCTTTTCTAGGTGACCAGTAAAACCAGGTCTCACAGTAACATTCTTCTTTAATTTGTCATTCATATGATACGAATACTTTTGAATAGCTAGTCATCCATAGTAACGACCATAAGCAATTGGTTTAGGTAAGGGTTGTAATAGTGTTTTTGGATATAAATATTCTTGACAAAGAGAAACACTTCTTTTTTTCTGACAAAATTTTACTGGACTTTGAGCCAGTTATTCCTATAGATCTTACAACATACCATTCTTGGTATATTTTGGTATGTGTATTGAATTCTATTTTGTCTTGTGTCTGGCGAGAAACATTTAACGATGCTTTGATGACAGCACTCATATTCAATTCACTTATCTAAAAAGTATGTTGAACAATACCTTAATGGTCCACATCAAACGTAGGAAGTCTCACGTCATTAGTGGATAAAACAGCAACAACAGATTGATCATGCTTGATTTTTGAGTAGACGGAACAAGTATATCCAAAAATGCTGCTGATTCATTTAAAAAAGCAATTTACAATGAACTTCTTCGATTGCATAGCTGATAAAGCACGTTAATCTATAGGACGAGGATCAAATGATACTACAGGTGAAACCTTTTCTGTTCTATCTAAAATAGTA
>NW_003547057.1:16651-19813 GCF_000090795.2 Amphimedon queenslandica | reverse complement strand
AATAACCATCGCTTCAGTTGAGGAATTGTTAACTCTTGTGCCTTCCTTCCATCTAGGATGCTCACCACTTTTTGTGTAGGGCCAGCAAACCCTTCTTCCTGGTCGTCATTGATTTTGTAGCTACTAGTCTAAATCCATGTGCAAGTAATTGCACTGCAACGCTATCGCTTGTCCCTGAGACCATATATTCTATTTATTCAAATATTAAAAATGAATACATGCTATTCATTGGTTTTTTATCTGCTTCAAAAGTAAGTTATCGCACTGAAGGTCATTCAAGATAACAGCTAATTCATTTTATCTGGAAGCAACCTAATGAGCATGAAGTAGGTGGAACTTGAACGAGTTGGGCAATCAGCAATGAATTGTCTTCCTTCCTTTGCCATCAGCATTTAAATTGCTTTATGTGATTGTTGACTTCAGACACCAGTTTGTGCACCTTTTTCAAAAGCACCTTTCTGAATTTGAGTTTGTCAAACTGATTCCTGAGTTGAAGTGTATTAAAAAAACTTGTTTGTGAAAAGAACATAGAAGCCAGTCTGCGGCTTTCCTGAAAGTCTTCAAAGTTCTCTAACTCATTTTGTTGTCATGAGACATCAATGGCATCCTCATCTTGATTATCTACATCACTTTCATTTTCATCCATATTGTCACAAGTAAGTTCCACTTCTTCATTGGTATTGTTATGCTGTTGCCTAAAGGTAGCTAACATATTACTTCCATTGTTCGTTAAAATTCTATGTACCACTGCTTCTGGTATCTGCCATTCTGCCAAAACAGCATCAACAAAACTAGCCACATTCACTGCAGTGTGGGGTGAAGTGAATAGACATGCTGCTAGAGTTACGTTGTGTCTCTTGTCTTTTGTTAAAAAGAAATGTGCTGTTATTCCTAGGAATGAAGAGCTTTATTTGTCCAAATATCAGTGCATATATTCACATATCAAGCAATATGAAGGTAAGTTGAATTTTCTTTCTTCATTTTGTGTCATGTATTTGTTATCTCCTTTACAATCTTACTGCGACTTAATTGGTAGTTTATAGTGGCTATCCAGTGTTTGAGTTAGTAACTTAAAAGCTATCATCTTTAATGATACTGATAGATGCATTAGTGAATCCAATGAAAACTGCTAATTGTTGTAGGATAGAGCAAAATATGTCAGATTGTCAGCTGTATTTCCTTCCTCCCATTGTATCATAAAGAGTCATTTATGCTGACAGTACTTCACCAGTGAATATGGTGCTACTAGATAACTTTTTTTATGCTTGATAAGACTCAGCTATTTTCTTCTTTCTTTGAATTTCTAGAAGTTCTTGATACTCTTCGTGTTGAACATTTTTTAATGAGTCTTCAAATTTGTTGGAAACTTTCCTTTAAATAAATGTCCACACAGGTGACAAGTGTCATCAGCTACTAAACAAATACTCTTGTCTTATTCTTTTAAGTATATGAAAAGTTTCAAACTCAGCTTTCCCTGAGCCATCCTGTAGATCTAGTAGAAGTAGCAATACTAATAACTGAACCATTTGACTAGTTTTAACAAACTGCTGCTGTCAAGAGTCTGAACTATAAATAGACCAAGCCATAGAAGCAAAGTTTAGCTGCTTGGCATAGTTTTAGTTTCTTTAACAGAATTTTTTTGGCTTTAGTTTTTGTATTAGTTTTAGTTGAAACTTAAAATTTTATTTAGTTTTAGTTTAGTTTTGGTTTTTTTTTGCTTTTTGAACTATTAGTATATTTTTACTTATAGTTTGAAACTGCTAGTAGTTCTTGTTTACTAAAAGTGAAATGGCTTACTAAAAGTACTTTTAATTTTAGTTATGGTCAACCAAAACAACACTAAAATTTGCTTCCAAGATGTGGTATGTTTAGTTAATGTATATACGCACACGGAGCAAAAAGGTTTATATCTTGCTAAAGTTTATTGAAGTATTCTGTAATTGAGTTTTAAACCTAGGTAATTAAGATCAATAAACATAATGTTGACATAAGTACAAAAACAATAAACAAATTCAATGAAAACTATGAAAACAAGTAAATAAAAAGTTTTTTGAAATAAAAAATAGGGTGGTCAAAAAATTAAAGAAACAAGGGGGCTGAGTTCAATTATAATACTAATTAATAGTTCAATTAATAACATTAATAAAGTTGATGGACCTTTTGCACTTAAGCGATTCTAATTATCATGCCACCAAAATGGTGGTAAAATGGCAGATTTTTGCACGAAAGAGAGGCTGAACAATCTTCTCTTTTCTCCAGCCATTAGCACTGAGAACCACTTTGAGCTATCCTGTTGTTTCAGTATACTCTATCACTTCTGCAAGCTCTTTGGTTGCTGTTTTGGTTCTTGTAGCTTTTTATTATAGGAATATTCTTATCCAATGGCAATTCCCGTTTTTCTAACTTTTTCTTTCAGGAGCCAGGGCACTAGCGTCTCAATTGGCATGAAGACAGAAGTCTATTCAGCTGCATCCTATGAATAGTGTCTATCATCAGACTGAGTCTCAGTCCATAAGAACCAGGTACGGTGGAATAACTCACTCAGTTGTCATGTTACAGCTGGAGTGTGGATAATTATGACCACCTTTCACTTCTTAAAACTATAGAATTGGTCTTTAATGACATGTATGAAACATTCCAAAGAACATAAATGTGCTGAAATAGCTGAGCATCATGTAACTAGCTAATAATGGTAACGTCCAGAATGACAAAAAACACTGAAATTGTTACATGATTTTTATATTTAGTTTATAATAAAAATTTGATGTTAATTAAAATAATTACTTTTGTTATCATTGAGATAGTTTCAAATTATTGTGTATATACTGGTAATATCAAAAAGTATGAGAAAATACATAAATACTTGTCTATACAAATGCAATGTAGTGACCAAGCGGGCAACAAAATGATTTTTTATAATTTGAAATAATAATTAAAACTGTTGGGAAAGGATACCAGTGGCGAAGAGCCATGAACGAGTCCTGAATGTGATGATTCCTTTCTGCAAGTATTGGATAGCACCTGATAAATTTTAATATGACATGAGGTGCTCATATAATACAACCAGTGAATTTACAAATAAAGAATGACCTCTTGCATGCCTCAAATATCTATAAAAGAGCCAGCGTATTGTTTTAAAGCATAAGTTCCATGAATTTTGGG
>NW_003547057.1:12495-16641 GCF_000090795.2 Amphimedon queenslandica | reverse complement strand
TTCATATTATCACTAGTATTATAAACATTAATTAATTGCTTTGTGTTTTTGAAATAAAATAATTCATTACACACTTGATATATGCAAGATTAATACCTTCTCTTAGCTGGAAATCTCCACTAAGTATTGCAATTTGATTCCAAGCATAGCTAGCCTAGCTATGTAAAAGATTACTTGCTGTTCCCAGTTCTGAGATCTGAGCATGCGCGACCACGCCCAAATTTTGGAGCACATGCTTCTTTATTTAATTAACAAAATGGCGGCATGAGGTAAGCTGGTGCGATCCAACAGTCACAGTATCACTTTTTCCTTTCTTGGAGAATGATTCTAGGGGACAAGGACCTGCGCATACCCTGTTGGAGTAGAATGGTGTAAGAATTAGCCTTCTATCACCAGGCAAGATTGATATATCGACCGACAACAGGATTGACAGGACTTTCCTGATGATGATGCTGATGATGAAGATGAAAAAAGGTGGCTGAACAAAACGGCCGGTTTGCAGATATTTGATTTTTCTCCCAGAAAAGGTCTAGAGCCACGCTATGGGTACCATTGGAGTCCTCTGATCAAGATAAGGTCCTCTAAGAAGTCTGGTAAGCATAGGAGCTCGTTTTCCCGGTATAGCAAGGCTGCAAAAGTCGTGGCAGCCATTTTGTTTGGGGGTGAATCCTACTTAGTAACGCTACCGCGTTACTAATAGGAGGAAAATGATCCTTCATTCTCATGCCTTGTAATGTAATACATTAATTTAAAGATTGGGATCATTAGCTTTCATTGTTCTAAGCATCAACTGCAAGAAAAAGACTCAAAATAGCTAACAAGAAAATTCACCTACTTGTGGTGATATTACTTTTTCTTGCAGTTGCATGCTTAGAATAATGAAAGCTAATGATTCCAATTATTAAATTAGTGCTATTATATTACGAGGCATGAGAATGAAGGATCATTTCCCTCCTATAAAAAATTGGGTTTAGCTGCATCTATTCCTTTTTGATGTCACATTTAGTCACACCCACCAACATAAAGTAACACTAAAGGAGGCAAAAATGAGCATTTTTGAAGGCTCATGTCTCAGAGAATAATTTTTTTTGAATAATGAGAGTTGGAATACATCATTATTATGATCAGGGACACATCATTATTATGTTCATGCAAACACATTGAGCCAATAAAAAAAATACTCACAAAATTCACGGAACTTACACTTTAAGTGAAAGATGATCATAATCATCGACACTCCAGCTGCAACATAACAACTGAGTGAGTTATTCCACCATACCTGGTTAGGCTTGTTCTGAAGGACTGAATCTGATGATAGACATTATTCATAGGACTCATGCAGCAGAATACACTTTTGTCTCCATGGCAATGGAGGGGCAAGTGGCCCGGCTCCTAAAAGCGAAATTTAGAGAAACCGGATTTGCAAATGGGTGAATAATCCTATGATAAAATGCTACAAAAGCCAAAACAACAACAGAGCTTAGAGAAGAGATAAATAGAGTTTACTGAAACAAAAAGATAGCTCAAAGTGGTTCTCAAAGCTAGAATGGCTGAATAAAAGGGAAGATAGTGCAGCCTGTTTTTCCTTCAGAAATCCGCCATTTTACCACCATTTCGGGCACGCATTAATTACAGTCAGTTGCTGAAGTAGAGAAGGTTCATTGACAAAAATAATTCTTCATAAAAATAATGCATAGAGTTCAACCTTACTGTGCAGAATTTAATAAAGGAGTATTGATTCCTTCAACATGACAAAGTGCAATCCAAGAATGACAACCCAACTGCTTAGTTCCAGCCAACAAAAGTGCAGCGAGCCTGATGACAATTCCTAAGAATGTGACATCATCGGATCAAAATTCAAAAGTGTTTAATACTAGACATGCATCCATGCTTGTAGTTCAAAACCAAAACTAACAGGTATATAAATTATTATTTTATTATACTTGACGGTAATGAATGACAAACATTAGAGAATGCAATCGCAAACTAATCATCCATAGTTTAAAGTTATTAATAGCAATGACAGTAATTGATGACAGTCATTAATTTATTCAATCAATACTAGCAGGAAATTCTTATTTTTATTGATCATAATAATTAATTTACATCATACTCATTGCAATGTATTTGAGCAACCACAAAGTAAAAAGGCATACATATTTTTCTTAAATTAAAAATCTATTACTAAGTACCCAAACAAAATAGCTGCAACTAATTTTGCAGCCTTGCTGTACCGGGAAAACGAGCTCCTATGCTCACCAGACTTATAGAGGACCTTATCTTGACCAGAGAACTCCAATGGTACAACTAGCATGGCTCTAGACCTTGTCTAAGCGAAAAGTGGAAAATTAGCGAACCGGCTGTTTTGTTCAGCCACCTTTTTTCATCTTCATCATCATCTTCTTCATCAAGTCCTGTCAATTCAGTTGTCAGTGTGTATCTTGGTATCAGTGGATGCTACAAGGATAATTCTTACACCAATCTACTCCAAAAGTCTATGCGCAGGTCCATGTCCTATCAAGCCAATCTTCAAGAAAGGAAAGTGATACTATGACTGCTGGATTATACCCATCTTAGCTACATGCCGCCATTTTGGTAATAAAAGAAGCAGCTGCTCAAAAATTTGGGTATGGTCACGCATGCTCAGATCAGCAGCTTTAATTAATCAGATGTAAAATTTAAAAATGTAAGTCAAGGTAGGCAAAATTATTGTTTTCTTTAGTTATTGGCGCATGATGTTTTATACAGGTAACCTTCAGCAATTAAAAGAACACTCTTCTTATCTGCCAAAGTCTTACTGTGTTGTATATCGTCTATAATTTGTATTTGTAATTTAGTGATATCTAACTAATAATTGTGAATAATAATTATTATGATTATTGAATTGGGCGTGGCTATAAGGGGTGTGATTTGCACATGCTCATACTGTAGAACTTGTGCTATCTTATGGTGGACAGTGCTACTCTTACTGACTGATCTAAGTGATCTTGAAAGTGAAACTGTTTAAGCTGATTTGAATTAAACTTAAAGTGCTGGTCATTAACAAGATTTTCAAAGATAATCATTAATATTACTATATTGATAATAGTAATAGTAATCAAGTTATTGATAATTACTACTGAATATTGACTTTAACATGTTGATTTTCTCTTACCGTACATATATATACATATATATATATATATATATAGCTGTGATAAGGTCATGCCTAACTTAAGGGGGAAAGCATCTGCTAAAAAGGTTAGAAAATTGATGAAAGAAAAATGGGCTAGGGCTAAAGCAAAGTGTAGGGTTGATGAAAGGTGGCATGATATCACTGCAGAGCCTGTATTAAGTTCCAGTGCTAGTGTAGAATGCAGTGGTGGTGTCCTAAATGAAGGGTTGTGTGATGTTGCTACAGAGCAGGAAGTTATTTCTGGCTCTGTGTGTGATCATAACCCAGAGTTCTGTGATGTCACAGAGAATGTAGTACCTTTTGCTGCTGATGACGCAGAACCTATGGTTTTTTGTGATCCCCCAGAATGTAATGATTGGTTGTGTGGGATCATAACCCGCCAAAGTTGTGTGACAACACACAGTTTGAAGTCGCTACTACTCATGAAGATGACAAAACTGTCTGAGATAGACAGTTAATGAAAAAAAGGAGAGGTCAAAGCAAAATTAGTATGAAAATCATGATGCAAACCTAGCCAAATCAAAAAAATATCGGACCCAAAATAAACAGAAAGTATCAGATTATTTGAAAATGTATCATGCTTCTCATCATAAAGAGAGATTAGAGGCCTTTAAAGATAATTTTATTGCTTATCCTGAAGAGAGTTTAGATGCAGCTAAAGTTAATTATATTGCTAATTGTCAAGAGAAATTAGATGCAGCTAAAGATAATTATAATTATTGCTAATCGTCAAGAGAGATTAGAGGCATTTAAAGATAATTGTATTGCTAATCGTCAAGAGAGATTAGGTTTTAAAAAAAATTATGCTTTTTATTTAAAACAAAGGAAAATAATAATGAATGATTATTACGCCTCTCACAGTCAGCAAATAAAAGATAAAAGATAATGCTAGAGAGCATTATGCTGCTGTGGCTGACACAAAAAATGCCAAGCTAAGACAAAACTATAGAATAAAGCGTAACTTAAATCCA
>NW_003547057.1:5815-9570 GCF_000090795.2 Amphimedon queenslandica | reverse complement strand
AAGATGTCAGATTCATAGACGAAAGAGTAACCTGTAACATACCAAGTAAAGATACCTGCCCAGAATTACACGAGATTGTTACAAGGTACCAGTTACACAAGTGCAGCAATTACTGTAAGAAAAAGAGAAAGTTTAGTATAAACGTATTTGTTAGAAAGTGCAAATTTGGATTTCCTAGCCCAGTTCTTTAAGAGACGGTACTGAAAAATGTCCAACAAAGCATGAAAGCAGAGAAGAGGATATATCACCTTAAACGGAGCGAGGAAGAAGTGAGAGTCAACGATTACAATCCTATGCTTCTGTTGCTATGGAAGGCAAATATCAATGTATCCTTTACCAGTGAGTGTTCTCTAGCTCTGGCCGATTATGTGAGTGGCTACGTGACAAAGGCAGGAAGGGGTCACATGCACGATCTGTGGCAAGACATCTTAGAAGATATTAACAATACGGTGGTTTGGAAGCCAAATTAAAATTGGCTGTGGGCGCTAGAGTAATGTTGCATTGTAATGTAAATGTTGAAAAGGGATTAGTGAATGGAGCACTTGGTACAGTGCAGGCGATTTCAGAAACACGCATAACATTTAAATTTGATAGAATAACTGATCCTTGTGAGATTGAGAAAGTCAAGACAAAGTTTATGGTAATGAAAAATGTCTTTGTGTATAGAAGCCAGTTTCCTTTGATATTAACTTTTGCTGTTACCATACACAAATGCCAGGGACTGTCATTAGATATTGCAATCATTGATTTGTCTGACAATGTCTTTAGCGCAAGGATGGCTTACGTTGCCAAACCTCCCACAATATGCCATTCCTACAGATTGTGGCAGTAGAAAGCATACACTTACTGGAACTATTGATGAGCCCTAAGCAAAAATTAAAAAAAAATTATCACCACCAAAGGTAGCTCATGATAAGAGAAGTAGGCCATCAGACAGTAAGAATAATGATAAAGCTAATTGCCCCAAAAAACCAACTACTGTTATCACTAATAATAGTAATGATGATAGTGATGATTGTGTGATGACGGGAATGAGTGCAAGAGCTAGTAATTTAAAATACCATCCCACAATGCTGCTACTCAGAAAAAGCATGGTGTAATGCCCTAAACTTGGGATTTGCTAAATCATATAGACCAAAGTTGGGTAGCCCAACCACAGAAGTAACTGTACCGAAAGGATCTCCTCATGTACCTGGTGATGGTAATTGTTTATTTAATGCTCTGTCTCATGCCACTACAGGTTTTTACACTCAGCAAAATTTCATCAGATCAGCCATTATTAGGCACATGCGTACAATAGAACATCAGCTACGTAGTTGGCTGACTCCCTATAATTCAGTGAAAGATTATATTGCTGGAGAAGGTATGGATAAGAATTACACGTGGGCAGGAGATATCAAAGTGTTAACAATGGCTGATTTACTGAATGTTTGCATATTCTCCTATAATGAGTCGGGAAATGAATGGGTACGTTATTAACCACTTACACGTAATGCTGATCCTAATGCACCAGCAATATACTTAACCCTTATTAACTTAAACCATTATCATGTAGTTACATCAATAGCACATAAAAAAATTGCTAATACTAATAAAAGTGGTGATAAAAATGCATGTGATGATGACAAAAAAAAGAAAATAAAAAGAGCAAAAAGAATGATAATTAGTGAGACAGCATAATATTCATGGCTGTAGCTGATAACAAATAATATTATGAGACAGTGTCGTGATGGCCATAGCTTCAATTGAATTATTAATGAAACAGTGGTCATAGCTTTTAATGAATATTAATTTAATGAGACAGTGTCATATTGGCCATAATTAATCATAATGAGACAGTGTCATAATGGCCATAACAATTAGTGATATTACATGACTAATGAACTAGACACTGTCATATTGGCCATAACAATTATTAATGATTATACATGAATAATGAACGAGACACTGTCATATTGACCATCATAATCTATGACATAAAATGTGATTGTTGAGACACTATAACATATCTCAAGACACTGTTCATTGACACTGCTGCATGGCCATCTTTTTCCGCTTCGAAACCAGCTTGACCTCATCATGGTAAAGGGGTGGCAACAGTTATGACTCATTGTCCTTACTGGCTAACAAAGCTGTGGGCAATATGTTTACTTCACAAAGGTATGTCGACTAACTACATTTGAATTGCTTTACTTTTCATACTGTTTTTGTTGCAGCACTCTTAATATCAAACTGGAAGTGACTATTGCTTTGTGGACAATATCAACAGTACAAGGAAAGTTGATGTTAAGGTGGATCTTATGGTTCTTATTACTGATCCAATATCACTGACAGGTAGCTATACGTGCTGTATCGTAAATTACATGATTATATTTTCTTTCCTATAGTATGACCATGTATCAATTGGAGAAACATTGCACAAGCACATGGAACAAGCAGAGGACTAAATATTATTATTTGTTTTGTGCATACTACAGTGAGAATGCTAAATATACCTTTCAATCTTTAATAATTATTCTCTTGATTCATTTAGGGGTGCGGTTACTAGCTGCGCATGCACATTATGGTTTAGCACCTTTTTACCGCCAGAAAAAAGTGTTTTGTAGTCGAAAAAGTGTAAATGAAAATGATCTAAAGAGGAGAAAAGTTGTCTTGTAAACTGTAAGGATCACTTGTATTCCTGACCAATCAGATGCTAGTTGCATATGCAAGTAGCATTGGATTGGTCAGGTATACAAGTGATCTGATTTTGTAGCATAAAAAGAGACACCAAAATACTAAGATTTCACAGTTCAAACCAAGCCAGTGATGTCGGACCAAGACAAGGCAGCAGTGCTTAGCTAATGCTGGCTACAGTCAAGAAGATTTGAAGGAGATTGCTGAGTATGAGGAACAACAGCAAGGCAAGACGGCTCCTGGGCCCAGTTTTGCTTGAATGGTCCTCACACTGGTACAATCATTGCAGGACTAGAGCAGTCTGGTGACAAAGCTTATTGCTACACAAGAAAAAATGCAGCAAGAAAAAGAAGAGCAACAACAACAAGAACAACAGCAACAAGAAGGACAACAACAGCAACAAGATGCCGAGCGGCAAAGGAAAGATGGTGCCGGCGGGCCTCCTACTAGTGGAGAGGGTCGAGGAAGTAGAGGAAAAGGAAGAGGAGGACAAAGAAGTGGAGGACTAGCAAGTAGAGTACAAGGATGCGGTGGAGAGCAAGGAACTGGAGGACAAGGAAGCGGTGGAGAACGAGGAACTGGAGGAAGAGGAAGGTGAGGACGAGGAGGGTGAGGAGGAGGAATTGGAGGACGAGGAAGAGGAGGGTGAGGAAGATGACGTGGGAACTGGGATCATGGCTACAGCAGCAGATGTTGCTGCAGCAGCAGGTGGCCTCACCACCCATACTACTAATAATGTGAACTTAAAATTAAGACTCAACCACACTACTTTATAGATTATTATCATTGAAAACAAAGGCAACATAATAATAACAATAATTATTATCATTATTACATTGAAATTAGAATTTTAAGAAATACATGAAGTCCAAATTACTTTTGCAGTACAGCCAACATGATACACTTAAAAAAGATACAATTAAATTCATACAAAATTTTATAAAATACTGGGGATTTAGCAATCTGTGACTACCATCAACAAGAGCAATATTAAAATATTAGAAAAAAATTAATGCATACAAGTTATTACAAAAATAAAAAAAAAGGATTGAGTAGGATTCACTCTGTATCAATTCATC